>NC_079454.1:22060861-22338361 GCF_903798145.1 Danio aesculapii | reverse complement strand
AAACATTTCTAAAAAATATTTTCGATAATTTTTATATTTATAGCTTTACTCTTAAGCCTTTTTCACACATACAGACCTTTCCGAAAAATTACCGGCAATTTTCCGGAAAGGGATCATGTGTGAACAGGCTCTTTTTGAAAATACCAGTAAATTAGTTATGCCAATTTTCCAGAAAGAGAAGTTGTATTATTACCGGTAATTTGCTGGAATGCTGCTCTGTGTGAATGCAGAAGGAAAAATTGCCGGAAAGAGACGTGAGACGTTTATGAAAAATAAAAGCATTTGACTATTTTTCCAAACACATTTAGCTGCCAATACCAATAGAAATGAAAACGATATTTTCTAGGCCGATATGGCTAGGGACTATACTCTCATTCTTGTGTAATAATGGAACTTCTGGTGTAACTTTACTACTGTAGCATGGCTGCAGCAAGCTCTCTTCTAAATTGCTCAGCTGTGAGTGCTTATCAAACAGTTGCAGCCTTTAAAAAACACTGAGCGCTTAGCACTTTGAGTTAAATGCATGCCCAGTGCCTCAATATGCTTCTGGTATTTAAAAAAAAACAAGGCACTTCCATTGACAAAAAATTAAAATTGAATTGCTCTAAATGCTTCTGTGGAAAAGTGCCCTAACCAAAATGGCCTTTAAGTTTCCAGCTGACATTCTGTAATAATCTTATTTAGTTTTTGATGATTTACTTAACAGAGGGAGCAAGATTAATATGCTAATTATTACATTTTGACATAACTATGCTAATCGGATGTTATCGGATGTATTAATTAACTCTTGTAGATGTGGTCTACTTGTATTGCCAGGTTGCTGGTTTTTTAATGTAAACCAGGACAGCAGATCATTTCAATAAGGTAATTTTTGTGAGTTATCAGTGTATTGATGTGCATGCAAACTGAACTTTTTCCAATATGCTGATAGCATTTTCTTAAAATTGTCAAAGTAAAAAAAAAATAAAAAAAAATCAAAGCTGTGCTGTTTAATTTCATTATATTCTAATTCTATATTAGTGGTAACATGTGCTATAATAGTGATAATCTGACCAATCAGATTCAAGCATTTAAAGATTTCTAACAAATAAAATGATTAAGCCTATATAAACCTCAGGACCTGTTTCATTATCGGTGCATCACAGTTGAGACTTCTTGTGGTATTATTAGCCACTTTCACACTCGAAAGCTGCTAAATTTCCAGATTACTTTTCCCACATCCACTATTAGTACACACAGCAGCTTTCAGTATTTCAGTCATTGGCATCAGCAATATACATTGCATCTAACACTGTTTGCAAGAAATAACCTTCTACCATAAATCTAACAAACACCTGTTTAGAAGTTTTTGGTTTGAATCCAAAATAAACGAGATATTTAGCATTCATTTTGACCTTGAAATGACTTTTGCTCATTAATACAGTACTTCATTGATTTGCTAATGTTTTCATCATGAAATAAAAATAATGTACAGAAAATGTTTTTATTATTTGAGCAGTTTTCATCATAATTTCATCATAGGAAATTACTGGGAGTTATAGTGTAGATCTTTAAAAAAAAAATCACTCAGCTCTGTCACACGCAGAAGTGTATGAATTATTTGGTTGTATTTGATCATATTAAATTGGTGCCTGTGACAGACAGAGCAGCTCACAGTTTCTTATGCGAGGAAGAGGACTAGTTTCTGTGCCAGATGATTGGGTTGTCGTGGTCCTAACCTTCGATCACCACCCGTTCCACAACGCACCAGCCCCATACGTCTCCCCCTGCAAGTGGTGGGCCTGCAGGAGGATGGTCCCATGTCGCTCGTTTGGGCTGAGCGCGCCCGGGTACCGTGGAATAAAACCCGGCCACCATGTGCTCGCATTCAAGCCCCAACCCCAGGCCTGGCTCCAGGGTGGGGCCCCGGCTGCGCCATAGCAGGCGACGTCACGGTCCTTGCTGTTGTTATATTCATAAGGGGTTTTTGAACCGCACTTAGTCTGACCTGTCACCTAAGACCATTTTGCATAACCCCTCGACAACATAGCTCTTAGAATCACTCAAGAACTCAAACCCTTCCACCACGATAAGGTGGCAGTTTATAAAGGAGGCGAGGAAGAGGACTGTCAAAAAAAAATAATTATTTATAATATTGGTCTAATTAAAAAAAAAAAAAAAAAGAAATACACATTTGAATGCAAAAACCATTTTTTTGTTGTCAAGAGGCACCTGAGACATGAAGACGTAACTGAGAGGGTTTGTTATTGTTAACCGATGCTGCGTTCTAGATAATTTAGAATTCCTACTTCCTATTTGGAAACAACATCTAGAACATCGCTAGGCGTCGGATATTTGACTCGTGAACTTGAGACTTGACCTCAGTGAGATGCCTCATTTGACATCACTTTTACCTTACTTTCAGCTGTGGCCCAACGGTTAAACTGTTAGACCTGTAATCCAAAGGTTGCAGGTCCACGTTTCAGCACTGGGAGGGAATATAGGTGTTGGGAGTGAATAACCAACACTCTTACCATCCTCAATACTACGACACTGGTGATTCCCTTCTGAAAAGCATCGAACTGCTCACCAAATGCCGCAACAATGGCTGCCCACTGCTCCGGGTGTGTGCTCACTGCTGTGTGTGTGTTTGTGTGTACTTGGATGTGTTAAATGCAGAGCACAAATTCTGAGCATGGGTCACAATACCTGGCCACTTTGCACTCGCCGTTTCATTTCAATCCAACATGCTCCCCTTGATCTGGTTTTTATTGGCATATTGTGCTCTCTTGGGTATAGCGGGCAATACAGTACTTTTTCCTATAACATTAAGTATTTGCTTTAGAATTAAAATATAATTACATTAATTAGCTTATATTTAAGAAAAAAACTATTGAATTTAGCTTTTAACCACATTGACAGATCTTCCATACTAGAAGGTAATCCTAAATAATAAATGGTGCATTAGAGGTTTTAATAAAGTATCTATAAGGGGAACCCACTACATTCAGAACAGTTGTTTTCTTTTAGATGATTTTCATACAGTATATTGCACGTTAAAACGCATCATACCAGTAGAAAGTGAATACAAAGTTTTATTCAGCCTATATACAAGGGCTGGGCTGATACAGTAAATTATATAATATCAAATCGCGATAAAATTTATGTGTCAATAACAATGATAACCTCTGGACTCCATACTGATCTAAGAGCCAATCACACAGCAGAAATATGCGAAAATGGGAATGTAAAACTGTGTTGATATTAAAGATGCACCGAATTTTTCGGCCAATGAAACTTTTCGGCCGAAAATGTTATACCATTTAATGGACGCTCTAATTTTTGTGGCTTCAGTCATTGTTGGGGTACTCTTTTTAATCTGGAAGCATTAACAACTTATATTGAAATATATATCATTATCGTTCACTATGGAAAATAATTATCAAGATTGCATTTTTGCCATATCGCCCAGTCATACAATATACTGTTTCTGTTTTGCACTGGTATGTTTTATGTAGAACAATTTCAAATCTATTTTCAAATTTATTTTTATTTAGAAGTTATACAATCTAAATTGTAATAAAAAAACAGATTCAGTAAAAACTGAAAATCAGAATCGCCCATAAAGTACTCACAGTATCCCAAAGTGTTTGTCAAGTAACGTGATTTGAATTGTTCCTATAAACTGAGATGAAATGGATCTGTTCTCACCTGTATGATGTGATCTTTCTCAGTTTGGTAACTGGTACATCATAGCCGCACTCCTCCAGCACCTCCTGCCTGGCGATCTCCTCCAGAGAGAGGTTGGGTTTGTCCACTAGGCCTGCGCACAGCTCATAGGTCACACCTGCCGAAGCTGGGGGTTGGTGGCTGGACGTCTCTTCGCTCGTCTCCCCTGCTTTGTCCTCTTCCGGGACTTTGGGTTCTGTTGATTCTGACTCTTCCTCCTCAGGCTGCAGGGGCTTGGGTTTGCTTCGCTCCCATTCGCTCATGTATACAGCTGTGGAGATATAAAGACGTGTCACTCATCGTGTAAGAGAGCTTTCAAGAGGACACAAGGATAGGTGAGGAAAAACATCTGAGTACACAAACTCTGTGATTAATGAGCTCTTAAACATACACTTTTAGATCATGTAGGCACAAGCATGTGTTTGAGAACAAGCTGAAGTGAGGTCAGTAAGGGTGACCAAGATTAAATACTTTTTGCCTTTTGCATTTATTTTAGTAATGTTTTTGAACAGCTTGAAAATAAATGTATTAAATCGTGCTTTAAACATTACCTAGAAATAATATTTTGAATCATTATTTTTCTAAATCTTTCATATATCTATTTTTATATGTAATCTTTTTATATTTTATAATCAGATGTTAAACTTTGTTCTATTCTATAAAAATATTGGGCCCTATCATAGACCCAGCGCAATAAGGCACAAGATGTGTTTGGCATGATTAGTTGCTATTTTCAGACCAGCACAACCCTAATTTTCACGTTTTGCACCACGTTGTTCAAATAGCAAATCCATTTGCGCCATTTTGTGAACTCATGGCTGTTCCGGTCTAAAAAGGAGGTGTGGTAAGGCGCATTGTTGGCACCTTGCTATATTGAAAAACTGAAATAGACTGCGCCATTGACCAAATAAAACCTGGTCTAAAGTCCTGCGCAGAGCATGTTAGTTATGTGCCTATGTGGGTCCAAAACACATACACATTGCTTAATACACACAGGATGTACAGCAATACATAAATATCTTTACAAATCAAAAAAATAAAGGATTAAAATGTTACAAAAATTATAATTTTCTATATAAATTTAAAAACCAATGCCTCCATGCCTTAATCTCAGTGGGGGGGTCTTTTTTCAGTTTATTCATGACAATTTGCAATTGTATAATTTTATTATTAGTAGTAGTAGTATTTTTTTATATGCAAATTTATATTTATTTTAATAAAAACAAGTTTAGTTCTGTCCACCTGTCAGGTTTTGCAGACATAGGCACCACCATATGGGGCATAAAAATAGGATGTGTGTTTGAATATAACTGATATAACTGAATTTAGAAATAGTTTTGAAACAAATCGTTGTGCTTAACAAACTAAATTAAATATATAGGCTAATAGATGTCTTCAGTGGAGTGCCTACAACACTGTTTCCTTATCCAAGAAAGTAAAGGAATAAAGTAAAGAATAAAAGTAAAGAGAAAGTAAAGAGGCAGAAAAGAGGGGGCTCGTTCTTTATCCTCGCGATGCAGATGGTCTGTTTAACTGTTTTCTCGCTATGAAGCATTTAGTTTTTCCTCTAACAAAGTCCACCATGTAAATAGCAAATGCGCCACGGCGCGATGCAACTGACTCTTTAAGGTAATGGGAGATGAGACTGATTGGTTTAATGCACATTATGTTGAAAACACACCCATAACTCATTAAGAGAATAAGCAAAAGCCTGTTAGACCATGCGCCAGGGCGCAAATAGTATTTTCGTGGATTCGCACACACCCTTATGGCTTTTGTGCCATGCGCTTTAGACTTTGCGCCTAGATCGTTAAAATAGACCCCATTATCATTTATAACTGCAACTTTTTCAACCCCAAAATTAAAATCCATCAAAATAACACATTTTTATATTGAATTTTATATGAAAATTCTATTCTGAATAAAAGAATAAACTCTTCTCAAAATTAATATGAACATGTCTGAAAGCATGGCACTTATTGCTGTATTTAAAATGAATAAAAATAAAACAAACTCTAAATTACAATTTTATTGTACATTAGGAAGAAAAGTCATCACCCAGCAAACAGTTTTGTGTTTAAGAGACGTCTAATAGTCATCTAAACTTAGACAGCTTGGCTAAAACATGGCTAAACTTGGGCTGCCAATGAAAATCTAATAGACATCTAAAAAATAGCCCAAAACTAGACTAGTCGTCAAATAGACAGATTTTATATGTGTAGTCATTCATTTCTGTTTATTTGATGACTAGTCTAGTTTTGGCCTATTCTTAGACGTCTAATATAGTTTCACTAACCAAGCCGAGACGACTATGTTTAGACGTCTATTAGACATCCTTTAAAAACATAAAATGCTTGCTGGGCAGTAGTTCACAGGATAAAATCTAAAACTTTTTATGGACAGGTATCGCAAACAAAATCACACAAACGAGATGCCTTAGCAACAACCTGAAATAAAACATCAACATTTCCTTTTATTTTTCTGAATTTTTTTTTATGGTTTTAGATTTAGCTAATGATAATAACCCAGCGGCCAACTCCCTTTTCACCACACATGGATCTGAACCCACAACCTTACAGATATCAATCCCCAGATCTTGAACTACTACGCCCTTCAGATGAATGTACTGTACATGTGGGACTGACTAAGAGCTCAATTCAAGAACGGCCATCCTTGAGAAGACTTGTTCTTATGTTTCCCTGCACAAGGCCTGCCTTTTCATTTGAAGCATTGTTTGAAGACTACAGAAAAGGAAAAAAACTGTAGAAAGACGTCTCTCTTTCAATGCAAGGCTTTCCTTCCATTCTGAGAGGCAAGGCGCCGTCCCTGGCGAGCATGTATAGAACAATAGTGTAACAGTGCAGCGCGGGGCCAAAGCTTTACAGAGAGCGCTGAAAAATGCTCTGTTTGCACGACGACCATCGGCATGAAAAATGTTCCATTATGAAAACATTATTGTTTTAGAAGCTGTGGAAAGTCTTTTTAAGTCTTTCTGCAGAGTAATAGGTCAATACATAGCTTATTCTTTTGTCTTTCAACGTGTAATCTAAAAACATGACGTTTCTATTTAGAAGGCCACTAGATTATCTCTCAAAAAAAGTTAGGAGAAAATGCAACACATTTGTGAGAAAAAAAACTACCAAAAATAACTTTTTGTTTGTTCTAATCCATCATCTTTCTAAACATGGACAGCAGTTATGAAATGTTATCTGATATCTGTTGTGTATCAGATGTTTTTAAAAGGTTCACTGTAAAAATCTGCAGCAGAACAAAAGATATTTCTTCATCTCTTTCAAACAGAGATAACGGAGGGATCTGGGTGTTATATAACACTTTGTAACAATATACAGTTCAATCGAAGAAGAATGTGTGAGAGTTTTGCGCGTATCTTTGTAAAACATACTATGTGTCAAGATGTTGTTCAGTTGTCAAATGATGCAACGAAATCAAAGACAGTCAAATATTACAAGGGTGCTTTAGGGAAGTTTAGCATGAATCTAGTCCACAGAGGCACCAGGATGGTGGACAGCTTATGTTACAAGGAACATCTTATATAAAGGAGACACCAACAAAAAAAACAATACATTTAGGGACAAACTTTACAAAGAAGCTTTATTTACACTGAAATTCATTTGAAACGGGATGCATTATTGCAATTCTAATTTTAGGAAGCAAAATAAGTTAAATGGATTGAAATTTAAAGATTAACTGCTATTTTAATTTTCCTATTTATACATTGAAGAGATTCGTGATTAACAATCACCTGTGGTCATGAAACAAGGCATATGAAATATGAAATAATCATATTTATGAAAGTATAATTACCTAATAACCAGATATAATTTTATTTTGGTGGTTAGAATAATTCCTTTTGGTGGTTCACTAAATAATTTTTTAAGTAATTCATGCTGTATATTATAATGCTCGCTTTAGCCACTGTTGAATCAGCTGATAGATGTGGTCTGTGTCACTTCTCTTTGAACAGCGCTGATCATTAGAGCCATTCACAGCCATTTCTGTTGAGCGTGTGCATGTGAAAAAAATCGTCAATCATAGGTGTTTAAGAACTCCCTCTTTAGTGTTAAAAAGATTATTATTTACTTTTGTGTATTTGTTGTGCCTGTACTTGTATTTTGTTTGATACATTAAAGAGGTGTGTATACTTTGAGCAGGGAAAATTAAATGTTCACTTACAGATGTTACTACTTCAATGTGTTCCTTATGGCGCCATTCATACCGCGGCGACAGCGGTACTTGGTGCGCCAGCAGCTTTTGACCGCTGGGTGGCAGTTTAACCACAGATATTCAGCTTTGCCTTTCCACAACACTAAACAGACTTTTCTGTGCGTACCTTATGTGATCAGATGTGTTCAATTAAAGTATAATTTTGATTTAGTTTTCTTAGTAATAAACATGATCTTACCAGGGCTTAAAGTATTCCGGCACCATGCCGGATCTCCGGCGTGCGGCCGTGAGAGAAAAAAAAATAGAGCTTGCACATGCGGTTTAGTTGGGGATGCTCAAAATAACCGATTAAGCAATAACCGAAAGGGCACGTTTGTAACCGATGAATGGTATCAGTTAAACGATTAATATATGCTTTATACATTTTTAAAGTTTGGCTGCAGACGGGGCATCTGTTAAATTGTTTACTGACTGCAGCCAGTGTTTTACGCTCTGCTTATGCTCGCTCAGCGCCAATCTGGAAACATTTTGGATTCGTGGCGAACGAGAAAGGCGAATCAATAATTAGGATGAAGCTATTTGTTGGGCTTGCTTAGAAAAATAAGTGTTAAATGGACAAACACGTCGAACCTCCAGAGCTGCGGTCATGTCACCCAGCCCATGGAATGCGGAGCCAGCTCCGGTGTCATCTACTGAACGCAAATGCCCAGCTAGTCCAGCCAGGTATGGCAGAGAGGCCTTTTCAAAAATGGCCAAATACAAAAGAGAAACTGATAAATAGTAGACGTTGATGAGAAATGGAGCAGCATATTTGGTAGTTGAGAACGCGCCGCTCCGCGATGTAGAGCTGGTTTCCGAGAAATGCAGGCGGCGGAGCAAGATACCCTCTTTGCCACGGTTGCGAAAAAGTATCTGCATGCGCTTACAGGCACACGTCTCAGTGCTGCTGGAAACATTGTAATCTCAAATAAGTCTCCGCTTAAACCGAACAAAGTCAACATGTTAGTTTTTCTGGCAAAGAATTTAAAATATGAATAGAAAACAAAAGGCGGAGAGACGCAGTTTTTTTTTTCAACATCTGACTTATGTTGTTACAAGCCTAGGCTAATATTTTTGTTCTTCGTTACTATTTATATTATTATTGATTAGTATTTGTGAAGTTTCTAAAATGTAACGTTTACTGTTTCAAACAGTTAGTTATTTCTATTTAACTAGCCTTCATTATTATAGGCTGTATTGTGTTGTTTTATCAACGAAAGTTAAACAACAAACATGTTCGTTTGTACGGATATTTAGCATAATACTTTGGTCTTTTTTTATTTCTTATTTTTTACATGAAATGTAAATTAACTTAGGTAGGCTACTTGGGTACAGGGGCGTAATTTGTTGGTATATACCGAGGAATGCTTAGACAGTGAATATTGTCATCATTATTTAAAAAATTATAAATAAATAAATAAATAAATAAATAAATAAACCTTACGGAAAGGATGAAATAAAGGAAAAGCATGCTGTTAATCATTCTTCATAATCTGATTCGTAGCTATACATGCAATAAACTTATATTGCGCCGACAAGAACAAGCTCTAAAAGGTAAAGTCTAAAGCCAGAGGAGTTATTGATATTAATGTTAGTTGTTAATATGATCGTAAACACTGCGTTGTATAATTAACGCCGTCATTGTGTCGTGTCTGCGATTTTATTTTCTCGTTGAAGAACAGAAAATTCATGTTATCGCCGTCTTCCCAGCCAGGTTTTTCAACATCTGACTTATGTTGTTACAAGCCTAGGCTAATATTTTTGTTCTACGTTACTATTTATATTATTATTGATTAGTATTTGTGAAGTTTCTAAAATGTAACGTTTACTGTTTCAAGCAGTTAAAGTTATTTCTATTTAACTAGCCTACATTATTATAGGCTGTATTGTGTTGTTTTATCAGCGAAAGTTAAACAACAAACATGTTCGTTTGTACGGATATTTAGCAGAACACTTTGGTCTTTTTTGATTTCTTATTTTTTACATGAAATGTAAATTAACTTAGGTAGGCTACTTGGGTACAGGGGCAATTTGTTGGTAGTATACCGAGGAATGCTTAGACAGTGAATATTGTCATCATTATTTAAAAAAATTATAAATAAATAAATAAATAAATAAAACACCTTACGGAAAGGATGAAATAAAGGATAAGCATGCTCTTAATCATTCTTCATAATCTGATTCGTAGCTATACATGCAATAAACTTATATTGCGCCGACAAGAACAAGCTCTAAAAGGTAAAGTCTAAAGCCAGAGGAGTTATTGATATTAATGTTAGTTGTTAATATGATCGTAAACACTGCGTTGTATAATTAACGCCGTCATTGTGTCGTGTCTGCGATTTTTTTTTCTCGTTGAAGAACAGAAAATTCATGTTATCGCCGTCTTCCCAGCCAGGTTTTCATGCACAGTTTCCGTTTTTGTTTCTTCTCAAACAATAAAGTTTCGCTATAGCAGGCCCGGCGGCAGGATATCATAAATGAGGGCGCAAGGGCGATATTTTTATATGACGTGCTAAAATTGAAAAATGAAATTTACATTAAGAGCTTTATTAGTGAAAAGCTGCCGAGCGCAACGAAATGGGCTATAAGCTATATTTGCTCTTATGTGCTGAAATACTTAACACTTTTCTTAAGACCACAGAATAATATGCAACATCTAAATGTCATATAGCCAATAAGGAAAAATTAACATGTTTCAGGTCTCTCCAGTGCATTTGGACTGAATATTTGACTGTGTCTTACTGGATGTCTCCAGTAACTCTATAAACATAGAGGCACAAGCAGACTGTAGAATTCATTCATTAATTCTTTCTTTTATTTATTTATTGTCAACCAAATATATATATAAATTAATATGTGTGTGTGTGTGTGTGTGTGTGTGTGTGTGTGTGTGTGTGTGTGTGTGTGTGTGCGTGTGCGTGTGCGTGTGTGTGTGTGTGTGTGTGTGTGTGTGTGTGTGTGTGTGTGATTGCAGCAGACTGAAGAAGTTGTGCATTGGGTGGGTGGCATCTGCAGTTATGCAGAGGGCTCTACGGGTAAGACGTGTGCTGTAAATGTCCTGAAGGGAGGGGAGAGAGACACCAACGATCTTCTCAGCTGTTCTCACTATGCACTGAAGTGTTTTCCTGCAGAAAATCCAAGGTTCCATACCACACAGTGATGCAGCTGGTCAGGATGCTCTCAATAGTGCCTCTGTAGAAGGTGTACATGATTGGGGCTGGTGCTCTTGCTCTTTTGAGTGGCAGCCTGTTTGAACATATCCCAGTCTGTGGTATTGAAGCAGTCTTGTAAAGCCTCTGAAGAACCTTCTGGCCACACTTGTATCTCCTTGCAAACCGTTTTGGTGACTTTAACTATCGGTCTGTAAGCAGGCATTAGCATGACAGTTAAGTGGTCCACCAAGGTGGGGGAGGAGGAAGGCTTTGTAAGCTCCTCTCTGTGTGGTGTAAACACAAAAGCGCAACAGTCCTTTACAGTCCTATGTGATGAACGAAGTAGACGGATGTAGTCCAGTTTGTTGTCTAGCGAGCGTACGTTCGCTAGAATGATGGAGGGGATTGCGGGTTTGTGGGGGTTAGCCGCTAGCCTTGTTCGGATACCCCCGCGCTTACCCCTCTTCTGCTTCCTCTCGCGCCGCTTGAAGCGCCTCCATTGTGGGCGAGGTGGTGAGGTGGGGGTCGGAGGATGGGTACGCATCCGGAGCAAGCCGAAATCTTGCAGCTCATCAGTGTCCGCGGAGTTTAACTTGTGAAGTTTGTTTCTACCGATGTCGAGCAGAAATGTTCGACTATATGCGCGCTTAAGGACAGATAAACGTGACGTTGACGCACAATAACACGGCGACGTACAAGACGAGGAACACAAAAACACATTAATAACATATTAATAAATAATACCAAGTTTTAACACATCTGCTACATTCCAGTGGAGCCTCCGTTGCGCTCTACCACAGCTGGCAAAACTTTCTGAAGGTGGTTTAAGCACCAAATAAGTGTTTTAAATTATGTTAGTCTCCTTATTTCTTTCCGTTTTATTTTAAATATTATAAATGTTTAAAGTTTTAGGTAAAGACGTCAAAATATGCCCACACATGCAAGCTAAACTAGATCATATCTGAGTCATCATGCTTTATTACCCAACCAAAATCAGCGAGGAAAAAATAAATGTTTTAAATTAAATTATATTTAAATGTTAAATTTGTTTTACGCAGCATATGTTTTACGCAGAGGATGCCAGGAGGGCCAGCTGGGGCTTCGGGACGGAGTGAAAGGAGAGGCAGGACTTTGCCCCGAGTCTGGGAAAGATGGCTTGCCGTCATTACACTAGTTTTCCGATGGCACACGATGGCACACGAGTTACATGCGCCAAACACATGAACAAATAAATTAATAAATAAGGGAAAGAAAACATCTAGCCTTATAGGCTGAGTTCTTTTTGATTATAATCGCCGTTAAGTTTCTGTTTTAAATGTAAGGCTGTTGCAAAAAATAATAAAATTGCTTAAAATAATACAATTTTAATTTATAAGTGACTTTGCTGCGTCCCCCTTGATGTTTCAATAACGCATAATAATCTATACACCAAATTAAAGACACTTAAATAGACATGATTTCGGCCTCACTGATGCCCATTAACTCCTGACAGACAAGCTTTTGGTTATGAGAAGGGGGAAGGGGTCTCCACTATTAAGTGTTTTTCACAAACATGAATACACAAAATCCAAAACTCCTATAGGACGGATGGCGTAACAAAACCTATGCGTTTAAAAACGAAACCGCATTAAATATGGGGCCTTATGAAAATGAATGTTTCTATCTTTTGAACGGTGACGGCATAATATCATGGAATTACTTTCAATAGCAAAATAAAAAACATCTCAAGGAAGAACGGACAAAGGAAAGTTTCACTTCTATCACTCTTTAAAAGTTTTAGTTTGGGTCATTGTAAATGCTCAGTCTCGTTATGAGCTGATCTTCATTTCTCTGTGTTGGTGGAATAAAGCAGGCGAGTCAGCCGCACCAATTTATGAGCAGACAGAGCAGGATTCTCATGATGACCACCGGCGCAATACTGCTCTTTGTTATGAGCTGTAGTTTCAGTGTAAACTTAGTAAAGGTGAGTTTCTTTGGCAATGATGTGTACAGTGTTAGATTTTATATTTAGCGGACATTTGCGCTGAACACGCGGTGAATGCAACGCATCAAGATTCGGGCACCTTCTCCGAAAACACTCGATTGATCTCAGCTGGCGGATCAACATTTACCTCATGTTATGATCGCTGTCATCTGCGCCATTATTATTATTATAACTTTAGGGGAGGTTTGCAAACCTGTGCACTTTTCACTCTTCAGTCGTTTGTATTTCCTGCAGTAACAAAAGCTCCCTGTTCATTATATTCAGACACACAAATGCTCCCAAATATATTATAAGGGGGCATAGATTAAATTTCGGGCGCTCATGCGACCAAAATGGTTGCAATTTCGAGCCCTGTAGTATAAGGACATGTATTCAGACCACAACTGAACGTTTGAAGAAAATTGAATGCCTTATTATTTAGAATTAGCTATTATTGATGTAAATGCAGCCGTTCAAGGTGCATAATTGATTTATTACGGTACTGACAGTATTAGAAAATCCATGTCGTGGCGCAATGTCACACCGGTGATGACTATGACACCGGTGTACCGCCCACCCCTACTACCTGTTATTTAAAATATCTATATTACGCTCCAAGCATTCGCCAAAAAGAAAATATTTCTAAGTAAAAACACAAAACATAGCTGAATAGAGTGTTGCCTGCTTTAGAGGATGGGTTAGTAATTATATTATAACTGGTTATGTTCAGGTCAATGAAATAATACCTTTAATAAATAAAATATGTTCGTAAGAACGTGGTGGGCCAGTGATTCCGTCGCTGTCATCAGTGGTTTAATGAGCTCAGGAGAATTCTGCTTTGCATTTTTCTATGCATTACTAACATCACTAAACCAGACATTTGTTTTATAAGTTAACCAAATATTCGCAGAGATTCAGCAGTTTTTTTTCTGACGCGTTTGCCAGTCATGCCAGTCAGTGAAAAAAAAGTAACCGTGGCCCTGTTTGCAGGTATTAATATTCGTTTTTTCGTCAATCTGATGCAATTTTTATTATTTATACAGGACGTTAAAATGCAATTAAAAGTTTCAAATCAATTAAACTCAATTTATAAAAAGGCTAGCCTATTTTATGCATTAAATATAACTAATTTCCTTTATTTCTGATTAGACCATGCATTTTAGACTATTTTACAATTGTAATATGTGCATATGCTTTTTTTTAAAATAACATTCGTTTAACAAATATTTTAGCACATCGAAAGTAATTAAGTGACCTGTTTTTTTTTTATTAAAACCTTTATGCAAAAGGATCAGAGGATAAATTATCGTAGGATAAACGTATCTTATGGAAAAACACCAATTGACGGGCTCTGCTTTCGGTTTTAAAAGAATCAAGCAGCTTTAAAAAATATAATTTGCTGAAGAGAAATGACAGGAAAAAAAGAAAGAAAAAGATAAAATATATAGGGACTGTTAAAAGAACATTTTTCTTTAATATATTCTTTCGACTCCGAAACATCAGCTAAGAAAGATTATGATGAATGACGGAGTATCTCTATTGCCTGCTTCAGCAGTTGTCCCGGTCCCGCTGGTTATGAACGAGGAGGCGGAGAGAATGCGCTGTTTAGTTTCGGCTTGATATATTTAAATAAAAACTAACACCGAACTGCTTTTAACGCTCAAAAAGTTAAACTAAAATGCACAATTCTTGTTGGTTGCACCCGCGGGATGCACAATGAACCAAACGCGGCATTATTTTAATTCTATATTCGTGAAGAATGAGCCATGAGATTGAGATTTTTGAAGGTGCTCTCTAGCGGCGAAGTTCCTGGCAGAGTAGCGAGTGAAAAAATGTGCATAAAGAAATTGGACAAGAGGAATAACATTTTAAATTATATAACAATCATCGTATTCTTTCTAATCCTCGCCCAGTTTTAATACAAGTTGTGTTTTTTTAATATTTGTGGCTGGGAAGTTTATTAAGAATATATTTATAATTATATATAATTAAATAAATACATAATTATATATATATATATATATATATATATATATAGAGAGAGAGAGAGAGAGAGAGAGAGAGCTGCTGTAAAGGCTATTTCTTTCCGTTCGCATCCCGTCCCTTTGCGCCCCCTGGCGGCTTTTTCACAAACTGCGGTCTTACACTAAAAACAGAGCAGCATTTATTTCAAACGGCGGCGGTATAAGCCACGGCGGTAATAGCCACTTTGAACTCTCACCTACTGTAATAGATCTGACTGTTTATATTAAAAGACGAAATTTTATTCTTGTGAAGTAAAATTAAAAATGTGGATGGAAAGCATCCATAGCATATTGAAATGAAATGATGACATGATAATCGTAACCAGTGTTGGGTAAGTTACTTTTAAAAAGTAGTCGACTACAAATTACTGATTACTACTCGTAAATTGTTATCTGATTATATTACTAATTACATAATGTAAAAAGTAATCAGATTACTAATTACTTTACTTTGAAGTTACTTTTAAAACTTATAAAATATAGCTATAAAAACACAAAATATACTGCAGCACTTTTGGTAATTTAATATTCAATGAAAAACATTACAATGGGTTGATCACAGCAACTTGACTGGGTGTCTCTTCAAATTCAGAAGATACCTTCACTCCCGATCCTGCACAACAATCCAATTTAGCCTGTTTAGGCTGAGTTGGACCGCCGTGTTTTTGGGCGCCGGTGTCTGCCTTGGTGACGAGTAGTCTTAGAATACTTTCTATTCAAATGCTTAAAGAAGTTGCTGGTTGAGTTAAAAGCAGTCGAAAGTTCTTTAGAGACTGGACATAGACTGAATTTCACATTAATATTTTTGTTTTAACGCTCAATGTAATCACAGTAATGTCTGTATTTCTACTTGAAGCAGCCGTTCTCGACAGCAGCTATTTCAGCTTATGTTCTCCAGCAATTTAAAAGCGCATGCTTATTAACTGACATTGCAGCAGAAAATGTGATTTAAGAAGCATTATTTTTTTAAATCTAAATATTATATTTGTAACGTAAGTAACGCAATTACACTGACTTTACTGACTGTAACCAAATTACACAAATGTAAAATGTAATTCGTTACATTACTGCGTTCCCCAAAAATGTTATTAGATTACCGTAAAGCATTACTGTGTAACGCGTTACACCCAACTCTGATCGTAACCAAAACGAAATGTGAGACCAGAGTAGGTTTATACCCATAACTTTCACTACTGTCCATTTATCAATTGCTGGACATCACATGAAATTAATTGTACAGGATAATTTGTAGTAGCAGCCAACTTGTTAAAGTGCCCCTATTATGGATTCTAAAAGGGTCATATTTTGGTTTTGAGAGTCCCGTCAACAAGCTGATTTAGGGTAAAAAAAAAAAACATTCATTGTCTTAAAATATGCATTTATTTTACCCCAATGAGTCTTATATTATTTGTTTAAAGATTCATTTTTCCAAACCCATCCTTTGCATGACGCTCAACTGCAGTAATTGGTCAAATGTCCCAGTCTGTTGTCAGCCCAACCAATTTTAGGAAGCAAAACATAAACGAAATTGAATTTTAACCTGAAACTAACTGCTATTTAGATTTTCCCTCAACCAGGTAGAGTTTCGTGATTGAACAATTCAAATACTTTTAAAGGAATACTCCTCAATTATAATTATTTCCCAATTAAGGAAATTAGATTTATAAAAACAAATAAAAGAACTTTAGAAGGTCTCATGAAAAAAGCAAGAAACAAAAACAGCTGTATAAAGCATTCACAAAATTTATGTGAAGAAAACATGACCGCAGCTAAAATCTGTGTATTTGTGTAAAAGTGTAAAAAAAAAGTGTAAAAACAACACAAAAGACATTCAGAAGGACTGTATAGGGCATTACCTGGGCGGAACTGCTTGACCAGGATGAAGCAGTGTGAGGTGGTGTTAAAAATCAGCACAGAGACACTGGAGAGAGGAAAGAAAGGGAAAAGCAATGAATATAAAACTTGAATTGGCATTTAGAGAAACGGATAAGTACTCGACAATGGCTTTGCTTTCCTATTAATGCATCCAGTCTTGCAAGAGCAACAACAAACACAACTGATTCAACATCCTGTGTAGATGAAGAGAGTAAGTGAATGCGAGTGTGTGTGTGTGTGCGTATGCGAGACAGTGAGGCACATGGACACCCTTGCTCTATCAAGCCCCAACAAATCACCCAGGATTAACACCTTGGATGTGGTCTTGGCTTTTCACTTTAGCTCGGTTTGAGACTGAACATAATGGCGAAAGAAGAAGAGAATAAATCCCTGTGTCTTAAGAATCTCTGTATAATAGGATTTATTCACTGAAGCATACTGGGATAGCCAGGCCTCGCTGGACTGAAAGCAAGCTAATAGCTCAGCGTGGCAGGAGGTCATAGGACAGAGTGTCCCAGTGCAGCACTTTCACATTTATACAGAAAATATACTTCCCCCAATCTCCAACCATTACAAAACATATACAGACATAACATCTGCCTCCAGTCATCCAGGCTGCTGGTATCAAGATCTATTAAGTGATTTCAGCGCCAAATACATGATGCAGTACATACTATGTGTTGTTAACAGAAGGTTTTTAATATTCAAGATACAGTTTTAATGCGTCTTATGCATAATCAAAACTATGAGGGATTCAATTAGAAATTGTGAGAACCATTTTTAACCATGCTTAAAAGCATGAATTATATACAGTTGAAGGCAAAATCTTTAGCCCTCTTGTGATTTTTTTTCTTTTTTATATATTTACAAAGTAATGTTTAATGAAGAAAGAACATTTTCACAGAATTTCTTCTTGAGAAAGAAGCCAATTTGGACAATTTCTTTTTGAAGTCTTATTTTTATTTTGGCTGGAATATAAACAAATTTTAGGGGCAATATTATTAGCCCTCTTAAAAATTTCCTTTCTTTGATTGGCTACAAAACAAACGTTATTTTGCCTAATTAACTTAGCTAAGCCTTTAATTGCAATTTAAGCCAAACATATGCATCTTACAAAATAAGCAGTTAAATATTATTGTCACAATCACCAGCGATCTAATCCTTGCAGATCGCTGGTAAACACACAGTTTGCTAAAGAACTACAAATCTGTGATTATATGGACTACAAATTCCATCATGCACTTCGTACACACCAGTTTCTGATTACCTTTGATTACACACGCACACACAGCCGGAGAGTCGTTATGGACAGATTACATGGATGTTTAATACAGCGCTGTTTAATCTTGTTTAACCTTTGCCTTGCCATGTTTAGCCTTTGCTTTACTCTGTTTGTATACATTGCTTTCTGCCTGTGCTGACCATTCGCCTGTTTTTTGACCACTCTTCTGGATTTGTCAGCATGTTTACCATTGCCTGCATAACCATTCTCATAATAAATCCTGCATTTGCATCCTCCACTCTGTTGTCAGCGTCCCTCACATTACAATTATGTACTGTCATCATGGCAAAGACAAAATTAATCGAAATGAGTTATAACTATTGGATTTTAAAAAAGTGTTGAAAAAAAAAATCAATAGAAATATTTGGACCCAAGAAATGGAGGAAAAACAAGTGTAAATTTGACAGGAGCACCTGTGTCAGTTTGACATGTCATCTGTGCAATATCACAACCAGGTAGAAAAAGAAAAAGGTTGAGGAGAAATTGCTAATTCCCTTCAAAGGCCAGGTGAGCAAAATAAGTACATTTTCTACCCCACTAAAGACTTCTTTCTCATTATGTAGTTAATAACAAAAAATATACTACGTGACCTTGCATCGTTTCCATGTCAATTCTCGCGCGTGTTTGGTTGTTAGAGACATAGTTTTCAGACCAAGACAAATTTGCCAGCGATTCTTCCTATTTTAGTCATGCAGTATGAGACCACCTGTCGCTGACCCATCCTACAGTGTAAACAAAGCAGCGACGAAATGCTACCCCAGATTGTCACGCAGTGTGAAAACACCTGTGACACAACTACTTTGAAAATCATGTAGTCTGAACTCAGCATAAGCTGCAATGGTTGTAGTGGCTTTGTTAATTAAATTGTGTGGTTAAAAAAAATGAATTTCCTATTATCAAAAATTAAGAACTGCAATGCACTGCTAAAACGGAAGCCACTTTTAAATAAACAAGCTTTCTGTTGGTCATCTTTTCGAATGCGTCATCAACTTAAACTATTGCCATCACATAAAATTTCAGTTTGTGTGGATTAAAATGATTAAATTCCAAATTATTATACCTGCACATTTAGAGGCCATTCACACAAAACCACTCTGTCAAATCCATTGTGATTCCTTCATCTTATCGAATGCGAACAAGCACTACACAAATATCTTTGTTCTCTGTTCTTACACCTTGAGTTTCAGTTAAAAGTAGCTAAACATTTGATTAAAAAAACAGCAGTTTATTTCCCAATCCACTGCTCTAGGGCTTTTTTCAAACCACAGTTTGCCACTAGCTTCAGATTATTACATCCAATAATACATTATATTAGCAGGATGTTTCAATGGCAATGGAGAGAGGCGGCTCTTTGAGTTGGGAAAACGGATATGTCTGTAGAAGCAGGAAGCCCAGCCCTGTCTTTCCCATGGTGAATGCATGCCAGAGATTACCACACAGCCCGAATGCTAACCAACACACACATCCACACATTTGAATAACCCACAACATGTAATCATAATGTATTAAATAAAAGAGTGTTATCCTGAATCCCATAGTCACTATGCGTTTTTACAACTCCTTGTTGTGGGCAAGAAACATTCCTTTTGGAACCATTGCATGCTGTCTTTAACAACATATGCTTTGTCATTAGGAATGTAAATCTAGTTACAAAAACATGTAAAGATTAAAATGTCTAAAGGGCAATTAACAAAGCCGGTAAATTTGATTGATCACCTATGAACACCAAACAAAAGAATTATTCAAATTTAATCAAATAAATGTTTGACAAATTAATTTTGGTGGTATCTGAATAATTGAATTAAAATGACTCTGTATTCTTCGTGCTGTATATTGTAATGCGCTGCGCATTTAAAATTAAAGTTTTTTATTTATACTCCGACAAACTAGCACTAATTTCACTATTGACTGTTTATCGATTGCTGGACTTCATGTGAAAGTAATTACATACGATTATACAATAGGTTGTTTTCACATGATGTCACTGATGATGCACGCTGGAGGGCAGAAAGTGATTCTTCTACATAGGAATCGCTATCAGAACATCAAAATGCTTTTGTTTTATGTTGTTTATAATTGTTTTAATCTGCCAAAATAAAAAATGCCAAGCAGCTTTTTTTTAGACTTCCAAAAGTTTTTGCTCATAAAAGGAAGAAAGTTCAAGAAACTGGCTGAAAAACGGAAGAAAAGGTGACATGTAATAAACATTTTTTCAATAAATCCATGTGTACAAACTTTTTTGTGGTATCTGATAGCACCAATAAAGATTATATGCAGGCCTAGCTATGTGTAGAAATATGTTCATGTGTTATATAAAATCAGATACAAACACCACCACACTTCTACAAAATCCAGGAGAATATAAATAATGCATCCTGCCATGTAATCGCTGCAATGGAATCTCCGTCTTGTTTTGCAATGATCCATGTCTTTACTGGCGTTTCGGCAGAATAAACAACTGTAAAATGGTCGTGCCCAACTGAGTCTGGTTTCTCTAAAGGTTTTTTTTTTCTTCACTTTCGCCAATTAGTGATGTTTTTTTCCCTCTCCGCTGTCGCCACTAGCTTGCATGGTTCGGGATCTGTAGAGCTGCACATCGATGGATTTGCTCTTCAGTGTTTAGACTCTCAGTAGTGATTATTAAACCACACTGAACTGAGCTAAACTGAACTGAACTTAAACACTAAAAACTGAACTACACTGTTCCAATTTACTATGACCTTTTATGTGAAGCTGCTTTGACACAATCTACATTGTAAAAGCGCTATACAAATAAAAATGAACTGAATTGAATAACATGAACAGATATGTGCAGCAGTGGTAAATGTTTGTTGATGATAAGTTCATTAAGTTCCCTCTTACAAAAATAAATAAATAATAGTGTAGACTATGCGTCCGCTCTTTTGTATGCTTGTTATTTCGAGATGTCTGGAAGATATCCGCATGGGGAAAAAACGAACATCATAATAAACTTGTTTTTGAACCACATAGTACAGTGTATAATGTGTACAACTCTTTGTTAATGAATGCTACAGAATACTGTAGTATAGTAAACTGATAAACTGTAATAAATAATGTTTGTGTAAACTGTGGTGTATTGTGATGGTGTATAATTATAGCGTCAAAAAAACTGAAGCCAACTGAATAATTTGTTTATTACTACAGTTGTACCACAGCAACAATATAATTACTACGACACTTTCATTGAAGTAACTATCTATGCTTCCAAACACTATAATATGTACTATCATATTTTTTCATTTAACATAAAAGGCCTATAGAGTATCTACTCCATACCTGCCAACATTTGTCTCTGAAAATCGACCTGAAAGGGTGCCTGATCTGTCCACTGGATGACAGCTGCTGCCATCGGAATAGTCGGCGATCCAGGGGGGCATTAAAGATTGTACCAAATAGCTGAGGACCAGGGGAAGGGGGTGACATTCCGGGAGTTTTCCAGGAGAAATTACAAAACGGGAGATGGGTCTGAAATACAGGAGACTCCCGGGAAATGATCAGGTATTGTTGGCAGGTATAATCTACTGCCTCGATGACAGGCAAATATATTTTAGTTCAGTAGAAAACTCGGCCCTCTCCATGATATAAGGATCATGCCCAACATATATGATTATTTTCTATTCATATCTCCTTTGAAATATGGCATAAATTGCAAAAACACTGACTTTCCTCTATGTCTCCCATTCAGTCTTTTACTTCCAGCCCTACATCTGAATTTCGCACGTCACCAGAACCACATCATTGAAAACAACCTATTGGTAGAAAGCAGAATATGAATATATTAGCAGTAGACATTCCAAAATGAACATGATGATTCACAAACTTTCATCATAATCTGATGTTCTGATGCTGATGTTAAGAGCTCCAATATTAGAGTACCTCCTTAATTTTCCATTAGTTTCCAATAGGAGGAAGTATAGTTCGAGCCTTACGTTTGATGTCCATCAGATAAGCTCCACCCTTTTTCTTCACCCCTGATGATTTGTGAAGAATAGACTATCCCGAATGAAGAGTGCAGTCTGGGTCATCCTTTGAAAACTGCGGCTGATGGGTCAGTGCTCTAGCATGTCGAGGCAAGTCTGAATAACATGCTCATCTCCGCTTCACATCTCCAGCCTGAAAAGTACTATCTAAGTCACGCAGGACGTGTCACACACCGTTTAACATGCTGTCCATTAGGACTGCTTAGATCTCATTTTGGGATGCAATGCAAAATGCAGAGGCCTAGTGCTGCTTTAAAAACAATCCCTCACACATCACTTCCAAATTAAAAACTGTAGATGAAAATAAATATCACAAACAAATACACACGGTCATTGTTGTACTTGTTCTGTCAAACAATCATTGCTACTAACTCCTTACCTATACCAAAGTCCAGCAGAGCTCACAACAGTGGCACTGATGACCTGAACAGATGCTTCGTTTAATGGCTTTACCTTTCAGCTTCAGATCACCTCATTCATCAATCCACCAAACAGTACAGCAAAACAATGACTCAGTCAAATGGTGAGGTCAAATATTTTAACAAGTCCACCAAGTTTGGAGACTTTATGATTTGTTTTATTTATAGTTTTTAAAATATGTTTTTGGTTGCACTTTATTGTAATGTACTATTCTTGCTGTTAACAAAGCATTGCTTATTAAAGCTTATTAATTGTTATTAGTGTAGTAGTTGGTTTTAGGTATTGGGTAAAATTACAGACGTAGAATATCTTGAAGAATATATACTTTATAGGTACTAATAAACAGCCAATATCTTCTTCTGTGTGACATCCGATTAGGTTCTCAATACATATTTGATTTCTGATTGATTCTCTTGCTTTGGTATTATTGCTGAAAACTGCTGTCCTGTGCAATATCTGTGCAAACAATGCTACATCTAGATTTAAATTTCAAAAGACCAGCACTTAATATGGAAAATTTGTAACATCATGAATGCTTCTACTGTTTGATCAATTAAGTTCTTTAAAATTTGTATACGGCGGCATGGTGGCTCAGTGGTTAGCACTGTTGCTCCACAGCAAGATGGTTGGATAAGTCAGTGGTTGATTCTGCTGTGGCAACCCCTGAAGAATAAAGGGACTAAGTCGAAGGAAAATAAATAAATAAAAATTTTGTTTAGACTCCAAGATCTGATTATAAATCTGAAAATATTAAAAAGCCTTTATTGACATGGCTATTCCTTAAAACTGCACCTATGTGTTTCAGCAAACAACTGCCTTCAACAGGGTAACAGTGATCAGGTGTTTGATCATCTGGAGTTTCTTTTGAATACTATGGTCTCATGACTCATAACCGAGGTGCCCAAAACTGGCCCACAGAAACCTTTGATTTGGCCTGCCATCCCATCTGAGAAGCGAGGGAGGATGATGGGGACTGTTTAAAGATTGTCTTTTTAAATGTAATGTAATCTTTTGTTTGCTTGTTTTATTGTTAAAAAAAGTTCATTGAAAATCATTCATTCATTTTCTTTTTGGCTTAGTCCCTTTATTAATCAGGGGTCTCCACAGCGGAATGAACCACCAACTTATCCAGCATATGTTTTACGCAGCGGATGCCCTTCCAGCTGCAACCTATCACTGGGAATCACCCATAGACACTAAATCACACATATACACTACGGATAATTTAGCTAACCCAATTCATCTGTCCCGCATGTCTTTGGACTGTAGTGGAAACCGAAGCACTCGGAGGAAACTCACGCAAACGCAGGGAGAACATGCAAACTCCACACAGAAACACCAACTGACCCAACTGAGGCTCGAACCAGCGACCTTCTTGCTGTGACGTGAGAGAGTGCTACCCACTGTGCCACTGCACCACCGCTTATTGAAATTAAATGTTTTAATTATATATTGTAAATTAATCCGATTTAGTTTAAATGTACCTGATGGATAGAGGACAATGCAGAGACTTTCAAGAGTTCACACTTAGCTGATGATTGGTTATTAAGCTTGTTTGGCATGCTGTCCTGGGAGAGAGCCCTGAGCTCATAAGATCCTCGAGCCTGGGGCTCCCTCCCGTTTGTAGGTCGAGAGGGAAGTTTGAGCTCAGGTAGATCTCGAGAACTCCCCCCGGTAGTAACTAATGAACAGATAGTGATTGCTCTAAAGAGATAACCATTAACTAGGAGCATGTCTATGGTGCCGATTTGGATTCGTTTATTAACTTAAGTTGCATGTTTTTGGACGGTGGGAGGAAACCGGGAGAAAACCCACTTGAGCACAGGGAGAACGTGTAAACTCCGCACAGAAACATCCGCTGGCTTGGTAAGGACTAGAACCAGTGATTTTCTTGCTGTGAGGCAACAGTGCTAACCACTGGGCCACCGTGCCACCCATCTAGGGAAGGAGGAGTAGGGGTGGAAGGGGGGATTCTTCAAAACGAAGATGGCTGTTATATGGAATTTAGGGTGTTTATAGTGGCTTAGGAATCGTCTGATTGATGAATCATAAATTGAATAATCTAGGGCCGGCTGCAAGCAATCATAAGCACGTGATCCTCTCGAAATTAGTTTATAAATAAACTTTACTTAGTAAGCAAATTAAGGCAAAGCACTGAATTCCACTGTTATGATTTATTGCAACAAGCAATCATTTTAAAAGTTATACTGCATTAGTTATTACAATTAGAAATGTTTTTTATTTATTTATAAATATTAGGAAATAGATTAGAAAAATTAACCATGGCAACTTTAATGTAATATAGTTATATTTACCTTCGGCCCACACCTCATATTGATATTTGGTTTTTGGCCCTTTATACGAAAAAGTTTGGGCACCCCTGCATTAGAATATCTAAACAATGATTAACTGTTCACAATGTTGTAGTTTCTCACAATTAATGAAAATAAAATGAAACCCTCAACAAACCCTTGACAACAAACCTCATTGAAACCCCTGAACATGAGCCTCTCCAGCTCTGCTTCGGTTTGTTCTTGCACCTTGTCCAGAACCGGTTTGACATAATGGCACTATTTACACCTGTTATTAAGATGGATTCAGGATGATCACATCACAAAAAGACAAGAAACACACATTTTTGTTTATACCCAGTGCTGTAATTCATCTTTCTCATACATTTCCAACCAGTTTCCCGTTTTTCAAAGTGATAATATATCATGGTTTCCGCTACATTCAGTCTTGCATGGCGGGGCGCCACGCTAACATTCATCCCGCCACAGCTACATTACAGCTTCTCATTCAAAATCAAAACATTTTATTTTTTTAATAGCGGGTGATAATCGCACCAAAATGTATTAAAGTGTAAGTAAATTGTAACAGCGCTAACTTTTCTGTAACCATAGTAGTGCTGTGCGTCATTTGTTTAACCCTTTAAGGTTACGTGCTGACTGACTGACTGACAGGTGCGTGATGCGTGAGGCCAGCAAACACGACGTTTAGCCTAGCCGTTTCACTTTACTTCAGGACGCATTAATACCACTCTGTAGGTCTATTGGAGACATTCATAAATATTCCTAGCAAATCTAATAAATGCTGGAGACATTCTTGTAACACAAACGAACTAAATCGCACTTCAGCAGCGTTTATTTGAGAGCGCACAAGAAGATCTGCGCGCTCTTGAAGCTGGAAAATTTGAGGGGGCGTGCAAGAAGTTTTGTGCACGAGCAGAAGAAATCGGCACACAAGCAAAGAGATTCACATGCTGTAGGCTATTATATAAATGCGATCTCAACTTCTAATACTGCGCTCATGACATTTGTCATTGAAATAACGCCACAGGTAGTTAGTAGATCTCTGTAAAAAAAAAGGCCTGCCGCCACAACTGGAAAAGAGGAAACACTGTATTTGTCAGGTATTTGTGTATACATATGTAGGCATGGGATGATAACCGTGTTCAAGTTATACCGCGGTTTTAAAAGTTTTAAGGTCAGGTAAAAAAGTTTTAAAACTGCCCAAATTTTCCTAAAGTATGTGTAAGATTGTTTATTTACGTTTTTTTATTTTATTTTTTTTATAGTTTTTTAGGACAACAGAATCTCCAGCAGAAAAGATATCTAAAAATGCAGTTTAAAATTGTAAAGAAATCTGTGTTTTTGATACTAATGAAAACAGCAGAAGTCAATGATTCATTTGAATTATTTCGCCTGACATGTTTCCTGTTACAAAATATCTTAAATGTTTTTCGAAATAAAATATATTGTGTTCAAAGGGGAAAATTTGTTGTTTTTTTTACTCTGACATTTAAAAAGAATATATTTTAGAGAAGTAATCCCATACTGTGATATTTTTATCCAAGGTTATCATATACTGGCCCATGCCTATACTGTACATATGCATTACGAAATCATGTTAAAAAAAGAGAAAGAGAGAATTTAGTTTCTTTAGTGAATTTAGTTTTGTGTTTGAATCAGGACTTTTAAGAGAACATTGTGGTTTTTATGTTTCATCTTCGAAACAAATTTATCTTTAAACACTGCAAAGTTTAAAGACTGTCTAACTAATGCGCTTCAACAACACATCCCATAAGGTTTATGAATTAGGTCAGCAGGCAGAAAGGAAGTGGGGTTTTGGTGCAACTGTAATGCATTCAACTACATCAGAATTTACACCATGAAAACTATTGAGTAAATGCAATTTCGACTACCTCTTGCAAAAGTGGACATACATAAACATTTTAAAAACCATCTATTTAGTGTTGAGTGGTTAGATTGACAAAAGACTGGGTCAAAAACATGAATTTTTGTGGCGTGTTCCAAACAGGATAAATTCACTTCTGAATGGAAGTGATTATCTGAATAATCCTGATAATCATCATATTAAAATAAAACATAATTGGTCCAAATTAAAAAGCTTTTATGCTCCGATTGGTAGTATTTTCCCACCTTTTGAATTTACAGTAGTCAAAAAACTACTTCTCATGTTGTGAATGTTTAATTTCTGTCAGCTTGTAACACCATGTTCTGTTTTTGGTTCATAGACTATTTTCTCACAGGCATGGTCCAGACGTTCCTCAATGAAGAACAAAGGTCTTCTTAAGAAACCTAATATCTGAACATGCTGTAACTTTTATATCATCGGCCAGAGACTTTGTAGCTACTTTGTTCCACCAGGTCTTCTTACAGAGTATGATTGAATCTCCAGACTGCTTTATGAGAAAATAAAAATCTCTGCAGATATTGACGCATATGCCACAGAGGGACTCAATCCTCACCGATAGCTTTAATGAACCCTTTATGAAAGGTCAACTGTGATCTCAGGGCAGCAGTTGACAATTGGAGAGGTACAAAGAGGCGCTCTTAGGTGTGTAATGACCCAAGGAATGCTCTGGGTCGGTGGGAAGAGGTTGTGTGGGAAACATAACAGAAGTTTAACTGCTTCTGCCTCTTTGGGACACTTGAAGCCTAGTCAGGGATCAGTGACTGCAATGAAGACAGGTAGAGGTCTTAAAATGTTTACCTGAATGCGCTAAATACAGAGTTTTGCATGAAGTGAGAAAAAAAAAAGAGATTTTTCATGACAAATTTCTATGAAGATGTGAGCGTGTAAAAGGCGGAATTGAAAAGAGATCAAGATGCCACAATGACTTTCTGGGCAGGGGAGAACATCCTATTGTTGTGCCATCGTGAGACATTCTAACTCCCAAAAGCCTCTAATCCTCCAAGGTTTATTCTTGCCATGAAGTATTATGTTGAATGACTGACACTTTTTGAGAATATGGCAGGCAAACAGGAAATCCACATGCAAATTTCTCATTAAAGCCCTCATAGAAGCCTTAAATTTGAGTTTAGTATTACTTGAAAAATAGATGCATGAACTTTATAGACAAATAAACAAATTAAATAAAAGACATGTCCTTACCTATCATGAGTTTGCATAAAGTCCCAGGACTTCTTTGTTCCATTCTGTAAAAAAAAAAGCAAAATTAAAAAGACATGTAATGTTTGAAATAGCAAAATCAATGTATAAAATCCATGTCCAAAGGTGACATGCAAAAGAATCTCAGTTCAACTGTATGAGTGGCTCTTTAGAATTTTTTTGTTTTGTTTCATATAATATTAGAGTTGTTTCTACACCATAATTTCAGGGTCCTTGAGACATATTTGCTCTCCTTTAGAAGATGAACTGTCTAGAGAAATTGTATTTTCCAAGCTTAGACAAGGGCTGATGTTTTAAATAATGCAAATGTAAGTACTAATGTAGTTGCCAAGCAACCAGACATCTCATTCATCCAGAAATCACATAAAAAGCAAATATTCACAGATCCAACAAGCAAAAACCATTTGGTAAAATGGTTTTAAAGGTTTTGTTGTTTAATAATGGATAAAATAATAATAATAATTAGGGCTGGGTGATTAATCGAAAAGTAATTGAAATCGACGTTGAGAATCTATAATCGAGCTAATTTTTCCAGGTCAATTTTTTTTAATTACTTTTCCTAGTTTTTTTTTTTTACTGTTGTTTTAGGCAATATGGGTTTTAATTTCAGTTGTTCAACTTTGATTTTCAATAAATAATTATATATAGTAGATAATGTGCGTTTCTTTCAATTATTTTAAAATCAATACTGTAAAACCCAAAAAGGTAGGGTAACTCAAACCATTTGAGGAAACCGATTGCAACAAACCATTTAAGTTTAAAAACTAATCCTAATAAGTACTGTGAACTTAATCTTATTGAGGAAACGAAGAAATCTGAGCACAGTAAAACCCAATAAATGAAGAGAACTCAAACCAACTGAGTACTGCAAAACCCAGTAAGTTAAAGCAACTCAAACCGTTTGAGGAAACCGGTTGCAACAAACCATTTGAGTAATAAAAACTAATCTATATGAGCACTGTGAACTTACTCCATTTAAGTTGTAGTAATGAGGTATTTAATTAACTCAATACCTTCAACACTGAGTTCAAAACTCTTTTCAAATGAGTAGAATTAACTTTCAGTGCATTTTGAGTTAACTACACTCATTTCATTTGATAAAGTTGACTGTTGGGCTTTACAGTGCAGTAATGCAGTCATTGTAATGCACGCTTCATTCAGAAATCTCAGTGAACTATGAGGGCAAAAATATAAAATAAATAAATAAAATAATCCTTCATTAACTGTAACTGAGTTAAAATGTTTAATTAGTCGAGATTTAGATTTTAGGCCAAATCGCCCAGCCCTAATAATAATAATAATAATTATTATTAATATTCATTTTTCCTTCAGCTTAGTGCCTTTATTAATCAGGGGTCGCCACAGCGGAATGAACCGCCAACTTATCCAGCATATGTTTTACACAGTGGATGCCCTTCCAGCTGCAACCCAATACTGGGAAACACTCATAAACTCTCGTTCACACACGGACAATTTAGTTTATTCAATTCACCTATAGAGCATGCAAACTCCACACAGAAATGCCTATTGACCCAGCAGGGACTCGAACCAGCAACCTTCTTGCTGTGAGACGACAGTGCTAACCACTGAGCTACCTTGTCATCACATTCATTCATTCATTTATTTTCTTTTCGTCTTAGTCCCTTTATTAATCAGGGGTCACCACAGCGGAATAAACCACCAACTTATCCAGCATATGTTTTACGCAGCGGATGCCCTTCCAGCTGCACCCCAGTATAGGAAAATTTCATCACATAATGATAATTGTTATTATTACTAATACTACTATTACTACTGTTGAACTTAAACAATAACACTACTCTTGAACAAAATAACAATCACACTTTTAATCTTCATATTTAATCTTAATTAATAAATCATTAAATAGCAACTTCTTCTCAAGCTCGACTTGTAGATTTGTGCATACGATTAGTCAAAACACAATAAGACAGGGTGTGTAGCTCTAAAAACCTTAGCAAGAACAGCCAGAGCTCAGGTTTTGAGTACAGTGCATGTACAGTACTAAGTACATTGCTCACTCTTTTATATAAACCTTTAACACTTTTGATCTCTACAATGCCTGAAGACAGGGATTTCTGTGAAGCATCAATCTCACAAGAACGGACATGTTTCTTGAAAAGATTGCTGGTGTTACTCAAGATGATTGGGGATCGGCCCAATGTGTGTGTGTCTGTGTTTGTGCTTGAACTCTACTTGTGCTTTTCCTACTTACACTTGTAAAATGCATCGTCTTTTCTTTATACCATGTATTGGGATGAATTATTTGGAACTCACACATTTTTGGAAAGTCATTTCAACTAGCTGAATAGTAAATGAAAGATTATACATCATGTAGAATGCCTGGCATAAAAGTTTAACACAAAATGTCACATTTTCTCAAAGGAAAGTGTTACAGGGATATTCACAGTATAGCCTCGATCTTCAAGAATTTGCACGCAATAGTTGTCTTACCACACACACAAGATCAGGACCATGTATTATAGTTGAGAACAAGTAGCTTATAACATTTATAATAGGAAGGTTTTGGAAATGAGTAATTTTCTTTTCATGGGCGCTTGATGCTTACACCCACAGTATCTATTCATCCAATACAAAAGAGTGAATTACTGTAGGAGATCTGTCTGAACTTTAAAATTAGCCATGGCTCAGCATAATCGGTATCTTGTGGCGTTTCTTGTGCTTTTATTATATAAATAAAAAGTATACAACATTGTTATGCATCAGATTTTATATTTTTGTTATTGTGATTACCATACTTCATGTGGAAAATCATATAATTTCCCAGAGATGGGTTGCGGCTGGAAGGGCATCCGCTGCGTAAAAAACAAGCTGGATAAGTTGGCGGTTCATTCCGCTGTGGCTACCCCTGATTAATAAAGGGACTAAGCCGAAAAGAAAATAAATGAATGAATGTATGTTTGTGAATGGATGTGTGTGGATGTTTCCCAGTGATGGGTTGCAGCTGGAAGGGCATCCGCTGCGTAAAACATTTGCTGGATAAGTTTACTAAAACCCCAGAATAATAAAAGGATTAAGCCAAAAAAGAAAATGAATAAACAAATGAATGAATGAATGAATGAATGAATGAATGAATGAATGTTTAGAAATGTGTTGAAAAAAATCTTCTCTCCGTTAAACAGAAATTGGGGGAAAAAATAATCAGAGGGGCTAATAATTCAGGGTGGGCTAATAATTTTTAATTCAACTGTATATTGTCCATTTTATCCCCGGTTCTTTTTTCCTGAATTTTTCAGAAAAGCCAATTTTTCTAAACATAGCACATACTGTACTATTCCGAAACCGTGACCCTAAAACCGTGAGACATACCGAACTGTGAGTAGATTGAACCGTTTTCACTGAACCACACTGCATGCACCCACACAAACTTGGAAATCACATCCCAACTGTGTAACTTGGGACAATTCTGTGATACTTTCTTATCTATTTTACCACTTACCTATTTTCTTTAAATAGCTTAATCCTGGTCACAATTAACTGCCATTTTATGGACAAGTACTATCTTGAAATTATAAAAATAAACTCCTTTCATGGTCTAAAAAAAAAAGATATCCATAATTTTGCACATTTATACTTAATGACCTAATCTGTTTGTGAGGTATCCCTTTGAACCCACTGTCACAATTGTTTGTGTGTGTGTGTGTGTGTGTGTGTGTGTGTGTGTGTGTGTGTGTGTGTGTGTGTGTGTGTGTGTGTGTGTGTGTGTGTGTGTGTGTGTATGTGTAGTTGATTATAAGCTTCACACTCTTATAAATTCTAAATGCTGCATGCCTGGTTAGCAAATAAACTGGATGTTCCGTTTCAAGCACAAAGCCAGAAATAATCCAAGGCTTCATTACACTTCTGAATGAATAGACACCGTGCTATTTAAAAAATGCAGCACCTTTTCCAGTTGAACAGCTTAAGTGTGACCTACCTAATCATGGTTGCAGGTCTGATCTGTTAATAAGAAGCAAAGCTCCATTAATGGAAACAGTCATCAGTTACCTGAGGCACCAGTGTAAAACGAGAGTGTGGAAAGTGAACCTGCATACCAAGCATGGTCAGTGGATCGGACGGGGTCATGTTTGCTTTGGGCAATGCTGCTTTTCGTGCTAATGACCTGTATCTTTTGGCTCCAAAACGTGGCTGTTTTGGAGGGAGGACTGAGAAAGCGGAACAAACTTCAGTCTCGTAGCTCTGTATGGTGTCAGAATTGCTCCATTAATCCAAGAGCAGCTAGTTAAATGCCTGAAAGGTCTTTGTAATCTTTGTGCTCAAGCCGCTTTGCTACATGTTTAGAAAATATCACATCCTTTTGATTAAGGAATTTCCAGTCATCTTTGATTATGTTTACAGACTAGAATGGATCAGATTCACTAATGACTGTTAAACACACTCAAATAAAAAAAGTGTTGCTTGTTTGTACAAACTGCTTATTTAAAATGAGCTGAAATAACACAATTATTGAGATTTTGTTGGGACAACTACATTTTTTATGTTTAATCCACTTAAATCTGTAAACTTAATTCATTTGTGTTGGGACAATATGAATGATTTGTGTGAAACACTGCATTTTATAAGTGCAGTTTGATTAGTTCACTTGAAAGAATCGAATCGCAAATAAATTGTTTGCTAACAAAGAAGTTGCATCTTGCCGATGAAATATTAAGTAGCAGGCTACAAACAACGTGTGTTAAATTTTTTTCTGAACTAATATTATTTTTAAACTATATTTTATGATGCACCAAGAGCATTTAATTTGTTTCTTCTTTTTAAATCCTTCACCGTATTTTTTAATTTTCACTAAATTTTCATGGACTTCAAAATTAAAATGTTGTTTGAATATCTGAATACAGCTATTGCTTTTAAACAAAACTGGCTGTTTTATTCTAGCTTTATGCTTTCTGTTTGCATTTTTATAAACTACTACATTTACTGCTTAATCAATCAATTTTCATTTCAGATTGGATCCTTTTAACATTTAAAAAGGCCAAACCTTTTATTTTTGTTGAACAAACTGTATTTTGTGTCATAAATCATAAGATGTATACGTTTGCACAAGCATTTCATTGTTTTTTTTTCCAGGGTGGAATTTTATAATTGTGACAAACATAATTTTATTAATAAAATATTGTTGTCATTTTGCTGATCATGTATTGTACACTTGTGTTATGTAGGTTACTTTAAAAATATATATACATTTCTAATTACATCATTACAATTGTGTTTTGTCTGAAAAGTAACTTAGGCCCAATCCCAATTCTACCGCTTAGCCTTTCCCCTTACCCTTATTGGTGTCCCAATTCTCTTTAGCTTTGAAGGCGTAGGGCTAAAGGCAAGGGCTAGATACCGTTGGCTAGATTGAATCCAATGGGTAAGAAAATTTCCCAGAATACACCATTTACAATGACAGCATAGCTGCACCCGGAAATAAGGAGATCCACAACTTAGTATTTTTTTGTCATTATTATGAATTTTTACAACAAAAAGGCATGTTTTAATACATTTATAACCGCATTTGAGGTTTACAGTCATGCTTTAAAAAGAAATTGCTAAAATAAAAACAGCAGAATTTCACTTTCTATAATCCATAATAATAACTCCTGTATAGTAATACCACAACATTCTGTCACTCGATGACACTGGAATACTCTGTCAGAAAAGTCTAGTGGCTGGGACTTACCTTTTTACAGTGTCTTCTATAATGTTAATGTTGTTTTTGTGTTTTTACATAGATGAATATGGCCACGGTGTAAATGCACAGTACAGTTACAAGCTTAATGCCACGTTATATCGTTATGTTAACATGATATGTGCCTTCTGTGATTTACTGAAGATAAATAATAAAAAAAAAATTACGCAACTGGAATAACTACAGCAGTCGTGATCGTCGATCTCATATGAAACATGAGATCGTGATGACGTATGATGATGTGTGCAGGTGCTGTCCCATTTCTTAGGTGTACATTTTGAAGCCCTTCCCCCTCACACTCTGTTTCAAGGGCCAAGGGGAATGGGTTGGGTACAAAAATGCAATTGGGATTGGGCCTTAGTTATTCAGTTAGTAATTAAATTACTTGACTAAATAGTCATCCACATAAGTCTCAGTGCACATACAATAGAAACTTAATTATTTTAAAGTTTAAATTTGAGTTTGTTTTGTTATTTAAAAAAATCAGTTTTTGTGAAAAAATCATTCATTTCATGCAATCATACAAACTCTGCCCTCTTCATTGCATTATATAGTGCTGCGTTTATCCAAAACACAACAAACATGTGCGAGTGTTATAGTGACCAAATCCACTGCCTTACCCTACGTTTCCATCCACCTATGTTTATGTGCATTTTGCAGATGCGCATAAAAAAAAAAACAGTTGATGGAATTGCCAAGATGTGCATACATTTTGAAAATGATAAACTTTTTATTTGATAAGAAAATATGTGAATAAACTATGACGAAAACACTTTTACTGAACAAATTCCAGTATGCGCATTAAAAAAGGGATGTGATTTTGTTATAAGAGATCATTTGATGATAATGTGTGTGAATGGACCAACCAGCAGGCTGAGCACATTGTAAAATACCTGAAATGTTGTTTTAGTTTGGTTGTCGTTTTCTAAAAAGCCTCAACCATTTCAGTATTAGTGTTATTATATTATTAATTACCTGTCAAGAGGATCTGTGCTCCACGTCTCATGCCTTCAAAAGTTCATTGTTCATTGCGTGTTGGCATTTGTCTTCTGAGGCGCAAGTAATTTATTAAATAAAGAAAATATTCTCGCAGCTTCTCTTACCTAAGCAAACTCCGTTTTAACTTTTGATATTTGGCACAAGTTAATCAGGAAGTAACGATTTTATTCTCTTTGACTCGTTGGATGGAAACGCTGCTTTATTTGCACATCTTTTATACCATGTTTCAGTTTTGCGGATAAATTTAATTTGCACCTCTGGATGGAAACATAGCTACTGTAGTAAGGGTGAAGCTGACTATGTTTACGCTAGTAATGTAAGAATAATTTTTGACATTTAGCATTGTCATATAATCAAGAAAAATTTATCAATTTTATAGGAAATCGATTATTGACAAATACAAACAATTCAAAATACACATTTCAAAATCAACGCGAATCGAGAAAGTGAATGAACCGCAAGTATAGCCAAGTGTAAGTACCTATAATTAAATTAGCTAAATATGAACAGTAATCCAGGCGACGCGGTGGCAGAGAGGGTAGCACGTTCACCTCACAGCAAGAATGTCGCTGGTTCGAGCCTTGGCTGGGTCAGTTGGCATTTTTGTGTGGAGTTTACATGTTTTTCCCGTGTTCGCGGGGGTTTCCTCCGGGTGCTCTGGTTTCCCCCACAGTCCAAAGAAATGTGGTACAGGTAAATTGGGTATGCAAAAAATGTGTGTGTGGATGTTTCCCAGTGATGGGTTGCGGCTGGAAGGGCCTCCGCTGCGTAAAATATATGCTGGTTAAGTTGGCGGTTCATTCCGCTGTGGCGAACTCAGATTAATAAAGGGACTAAGCCTAAAAGAAAATGAAGGAATGAATGAACAGTAATCCCGTACTTTACCTTTTCATCAGATTTACAGTATTAAATATTATTAATTACAGTAACTAATTACATGACACCACACTGATTGCATATTAAAACTTAAATATTAAAATAACATAACCTGTGACTTTTTATACCATATGCACTGCAGACAATTAGATGCCATTTACCAGACTACAGAATTGTTCTAATATGCCTCAACCAGAAAATTAAAAAAAAATTAAAAAGAGGTGCGTGGCTGGTTCCTAATCACGTCACAGTGATCCAAACATTTTTGCGTAGGTGCTAAATTCTCCAATTTTTCCCTGCAGGGCTAGACAAGTGGGGATAAAAAAAAGCCTTTTCACGGCAAGTGTATACTTGAGTGCATACTTGCGGAGGTGAAAGTGGGTATGTTGATGTGTGGAGGGGGATGTAATGTGTTGAGTTTTATAAAGTCAAATAAAAAGTCTTCACGCTACTATCATCTGAGTGATTATTTGTTTAGGTTCATAAGGGATGATGCCAGCTACATCATCTAAAAGAGACGACCCGCAGTTTACTGAGAAGCCTGATCATTTACATTCCATGAACGCAAACTCATAGTCTTCATTCGAACACCACTTTTCATTTTAACAGCACTACTGAAACAACTTCAAGAGAACACAGAAAGGGAGAGGCTATGCAAGTTCATGCACCGCAAAGACAAGCCCAAAAAGTGAAAGTGCTTCAAATAGAGCATAAGCTCTAAGATGTAAGAGTAAAGAATAAGGGTTTTAAATTAAGGGTGCAACAGATTAATGTTTGTTGCTCAACAGGCGACTATGTACACTCAAAACCACAGACACAGAGTCTACTGCATTTTAATAATCACTGCCATGGCATGTTAAAAAAATATTCAAGGATGTCAGCTTTTTTTCAATACAAGTGCTGCAGTAGCAAAGGCTCAATATTTCTGGAGATAAATGTGTGGAAAAACTCACTTTCATTCAAAGATAAGCTTTACGGTCTAACCAATGATCAACTATAAAAGTGACTAGCATTAAATCTTATGAAACCAGGGTTCTGTATCATTACCCTTTTTCTACCAGCATGTGCCAGCTCAGAGCTAGTGCTAGGGCCATTTCGGAACTAGTTCATCTGTTGAGCCTTCTAAGAATGGCTTTGTTGTCTTCACCTATAGCATTCTGGGCAATGTGATAACACGCTTCAGGTGTCCCGAGTTCAAATCCCGGCTCATGGACATTTCCTGATCCCATCTAGGGATGCAACTTTTATAAATTTTGGTTGTACGATTAGAGTCTGGGGAATAATCACAGTTTCACGGTTATCACGATTAGACTAGAAAATCACATGAAAACTGCTTAAATTTTGAAGTGTTATTTATTACTGCTCAGTAACCAAATGAATACAGCACAAAAAATAAATAAAAAACAAGCAATAGGCCATTTCTCTTTGGACTTAAGAGAGAAAAAAGTTTTTGACACTGAAGCATAAGTAATATTTTCACACTAAAAATAAATCACAGAACAATGAATAAATAAAAAAAAGATTAAATAAAAAGATGTATCCATCTACTGTAAATCTAAGCTACATATTAGCATAGTATTTCCCTTTTAAAGAGAATAAATGTAGTCAAAGTCTGCTGAACTTCTGTCTAAAAAGCACTTTTGATCAACTATAATACAAAAATGTTTGGTATTTTTCATTTTGTATCTATTTTTTTCTCTTTGGAATAGAAATGTGTATATTCCATACAAAGTATGAAGCTGATCGGTCCAGTTCTTGTCACATGACTTGTGGTGTGCTCGCGCCATTCTTTTAACTAAGTGCGCCTGGAAAGCGGCAGCGCATCACACCACTCACGCGCTCTGTGCCTCCATTGGAAAACGAACTTGCGAGTGAAAAACCCACAATATGTGAACGGCCCTCAGCCATAATTAATCCAGTGTGCGTGCGTATTAGTCTCGGTGTACAAGCTCAGAACTTCAAATTAGCGCACAGTTGGCATAACTTTGTTCAATGCAAAAACGAGGTGTTGAGAGGCCCTTACAATTAATTAACCATGACGATTTAAAAGCGTGATTAATCGTACAAATAGTTAATCACTGCAACCCTAATGCCATCTCTCCTTGCTTTCTCTGCATCCTGTCTAACTACTGTCCAATGTAAATTAAAAGGCAAAAATCACCAAAAAAATAAAAGAAACTTTGCTTATCTACGAGCTATACTCTAACATCGACACTGATTACTCCCAGAGTCCCTGCAACACAAATATGGAGGTGCCAAATACAATGTTGCTATTAATGCTAATGGATGCCCCCAGACTGCCTCCTATTGGCGAACACTGCTATCACTAAAATACCGGTACTACTACAGTGTTTCCTCTAGGATTTTTTTCCAGCTGTGGCGGCAGGCCTTTTTTTACACAGATCTACTAACTACCTGTGGCGTTATTTCAATGACAAATGTTGTGATTATGATTATATTATGAGTCGAGATCGCATGCATGCGGATCTCTTTGCTTGTGCGCCAATTTCCTCTGCTTGTGCACAAAGCTTCTTGGGCGCCCTCAAATACGCGCTGCTCAAGCGCACAGTGTTGCCAGATTGGGCGGTTTTGAATTTATTTTTGCGGGTAAAAAGTGACATAGGCGGGTAGTGAAAATTTGGCCGGTTTTGCAACGGCGTGCCCGCCAGCCCGGTCTGCCCTCATAAATCTGTTTTGATCTCCTAAAGAGATGCCATAGCCCCCGTTCTTCGCATACATACTGTATGCTTAGAACAGTATATAAATGCTTGTGATCTCGACAGCTTTTGGGCTGGAAACAGTCAGCATCATCTGGCAACACTGAGCGCAGATCTTCTTGTGCGCTCTCAAATAAATGCTGCTGTGTGATTTGTGTGTTTATGTAACGAGTATGTCTCCAACATTTATTAGATTTGCTAGGAAAATTTATGAATGTCTCCAATAGACCTACAGAGTGGTATTAATGCATCCTGAAGTAAAGTGAAACGGCTAAACGTCGTGTTTGCTGGCCTCACGCATCACGCACCTGTCAGTCAGTCAGTCAACACGTAACCTTAAAGGGTTAAACAAATGACGCACAGCACTACTACGGTTACAGAAAAGTTCACGTGGTTATAGTTCACTTACCCTTTAATACGTTTTGGTGCGATTATCACCCGCTATTCAAAAAATAAAATGTATTGAATGAGAAGCTGTAATGTAGCCATGGCGGGATGAATTTTGGCGTGGCGCCCCCGCCATGGAAGAATGAGTGTAGCGGAAAACATGTACTATAATAAGGAATCGTATCATGTTAAGAGCCAGGGTTTGCGATAATATTCTAGTACCAATACATTGTATAACATTAGCTTGTATAGATAGATATGGGGGGAGGGGGGGGTCAAAGTGGTGCAGTGGGTAGCACGATTGCCTCGCAGCTAGAAGGTCGCTGGTTTGAGCCCCGGCTGAGTCAGTTGGCATTTCTTTGTGGAGTTTGCATGTTCACCCCGTGTTCGCATGGGTTTCGCGTGGTTTCCTCCAGGTGCTCCGGTTTCCCCCACAGACCAAAGACATGCACTATACAGTAGGTGAATTGAATAAGCTAAATTTGCCATAGTGTATGAGTGTAAATCCAAGAGTGTATGGGTGTTTGCCAATGTTGGGATGCAGCTGGAAAAGCATCCGCTGCGTAAAACATATTTTGGATTAGTTGGCGGTTCATTCTGCTGTGGCAGCCCCTGATTAATAAAGGGACTAAGCTGAAAAGAAAATGAATGAATGAATAAATGAGACTTAGAAGCGATAAATTGATCAGAGTTGTGTTCTGCTACCATTTGGTGCTCAATTGTGTTTCTCTTCATCACATTGGTCATGGTAACATCCCCCTCAGCCCATGACACAAGCAGATCTTCCTTCTAGCCCAGAAATGTTTTGGAGAAACTTTCCTAGTTCAGAGCCATGCTTTTGGTGTCAAAAGACACAAACGAATACTCAAACTGCCTTGATCTTTTATGTATTTACACAGTTGATACAATAATTGATGATGAGACAATTTCATAAATTGTGTTTGTTTCCTTTAACACCAATGAATATCCTCTCTTGTGTATTAAAGTGTTATAATCAACAGTAAAAAGGAAAAGATGGACTGCTTGATCTGAGACAACAGTCACACCACATTAGCAATCAAATGTCAAAATCAAAAATCAATCAACAAAAACAAAAACAACAAAAACTGTGCAAACTAAACCTGATCTTATCATTTAAAAGTAATGCTGAGTCTTTAAAATGAAGAACAATGAAACCAATTAACTTTGGTAAGGTCAACCCAGTCCAAGTATTATTTGCAGAGAACATTCTGTAACATCAGGTTTACTGTCACTTCCAGTTGACGTTCCTTTACAAGTAGAAGCACATAAAGTAACATTAAGCCTAGCAGCTATGTATCATGTGCTGATGGAGGAGGCAGATTTGCTTGAATAATTGTCTAGAAAACAAAAGAAGGCATAAAAGAACAGACTGATTTGTAAAAAAAATCCAAATATTGTCCTCTGTTCAGAGAAATACTGATCAAAAGCCAATCATTTATAAAAATGCCACTGGAATGTGCAATCTGTGGTTAGCCAAATGCATCTTATCTCGATCAACTCTGAAGTTGAATGATGTCATGTAAACACCATAAGCCTTTACATACCATGTGAGATATAAGCAACAGATTGAGGCAAGCACACAGATGCCAACGTTTTCTGAGAAAATGCCTTTACTGTAAACAACTAAATAAGTCAATTCTTTCAAGCGGTGACCAGAAACTCTTAATGCTTCTTTCTAAGATTCTGCAAAGCATATTATCTAAATGGCGGAAGTGAAATCAGAGATGCTGCTCTGTGGGTATGAATCCTGCAGAACTAGACGAAACCCTACCTCAAAAACAGTACTAACACTAGAAATGCTATTACGTTAAAGAAAAAAAACTATGACCATTAAACAAAGTATTATTATTGCTTTCTGACCAAGTTTCATTCATCACTTTTTACTGTGCACATGCTACACACTAGACCTGTGAGATTAATCGAATCGCAATTTAAAACGTTGCGATTAGCTGAACCTGAGGCTTCGATATGAAATATGTATTATTTAATTTCCCCCGCCCAGAGCAAATGCGTGCATGGCGTCTGTGTGTAACAGTCTTACTAGCCAATTGAGTGTGCACACTTTTGTTCTGCCCAATCAGAATTGCGCAACCGAACTAGGGTTGGGCCGATAGATGATGCTATCGTCCATCGCCGATGGCCACTAGACAACAAGATGTTGAGCCGGCATCGCCGATCTTCCATCCCGCCCCCGTCGCAAACCCACTCGTGAAAAATACACACTTAAGCTCAGTTTACACTAATACTCTTAGTTTTAAAATGGCATTTTAGAATGAAAATGATTCACATCCACACTGTGTTTTACCTAGCATTTCTGAACAGCCCTTCGCACATCACGTGACCACACACGCACACACAGCCACACACACTGTCATGCGCTTGTCTTAGCTCCAGAGAGTAGTGCACATCTGACAGGTCATAAAGGATGTACCGCTGGATCACGTCTCACTATAGTTGTTAAACGTGATATTTAATAATCTTGTCTCTATCCAACGACTCTTCGGTCTTTTAAATCTATCAGCTAAGGTGTCATAGTGTCAGTACACTGCTTTAATCTTTCACTCTTGTACTTAGTAATTTTAGTGAAAACCTCAGTTGGTACTGTTGGTTGTGCACCTTTTTTACCGGCCAAGTTTGTCGACACCATTATAACGACACAGATCACTCTGCCTATTCATGCCAGAGTCCTGCAGAAAAAATGATTCACAGGTGGAAATTTGTGTGTAACTTATCTTTATTTATTTAAGATTTGGTTATGGGTAAAACAGACCATGCGGGTCAGGTAGTTGAAACGGTAGGCTACAAATAATTAATTAGTTATGAATTAATTAATTATTCATGAATAATTAATTCACCTCCGCCTATGGCGAAGATGGCATCGTCCATCGCGACGTTTCACATTAGACATCGTATGATAACAAATTGGTCGACATCGCCCAATCCTAAACTATGCGAAACACCCACATTAAAAAACAAAAAAAACAAACAAACAGGAAAGCGCAAAAAATTGGGATAATGCCGTCTGCTGCTTCAGAAGCATTAATAGACAAATTAATATAAAAGAAAAACAGGACATCGATAAAATGGGAATATTTTGGTTTCAAAATCACACTCACAGCTCGCGATGCAGGTATGTGCATCATCTGTAGTGACTGACTGTAATGTAATGTACTATAAAAATAGAATTTGTCATTGCATTTTCATCGGACAGTTATATATAGATGCATTAGTTGCAGAATTGTAAATCAATTCACCGCAATTTTAAATGCTTCTTATTGGACATTACATCATTCAATGTGACTATACGCACGACTTCGCGGAGAGCTTACGACCTACTAACTAGTTTGCTTTACGAACTTGTTAACAAATCTAGTTACAAAAAACTAGCTAGTAGTTACAAAGCCTCTATAGTGTGGACTTTACCTCCCAGTTTAAAAAAGAACTTACGAACAGCTGGTGCAAGCCTACCCAGGAGATAACTAAAGCACTACCTCGCTAAAGACATGGTGTCTTTTAATGCAGTGACAAAAGAGGGTTTTTAAAAAAACCTCCACTGAACGCAGGATAGGAGATATACACTTCCGTCTCGCACCTATTTTAGCCATTTTGGAGTACCACAGCTGTACGTTTAATATCATGAGATTTTGTGTAGCATCTGGATAATTATTTTGTTTTAGACAATATAAGCTACAGAAAGGATCTTATCAGCCATATTAGTTTACTGAGTGTTCTGTATTTTTATAATTATTATTATTTTTGTCTGTATAATAAGCTACACTATCTCCCTAATTTGAGTTCAACTTGTTTACAGAAAGGTAAGGTCATTTTATTTGTGCTTACTGTTTTCTCTAGAGAAAAACAAGGGTTTAATTTCTGAATATTTAAAAACAAATTTGAATAAATGTTTAAGTTAATATCTTTTCAGTTCATTTTTTTAACACTTTCTGACTTTTAGCAGAAAGAAGCAACGACAAAGATTGTCGAGCTGAAGCTTGACTACAAAATTAAATCGCAAATCAAATTGAAAAAAAAAAAATAATAAATAAATAAATAAATCGCAATATCTGTAGAAAAAATAAATAAATAAATTCACAAGAGCACACTTCAATAACCATAAAACCAAATAAACCGATAGCCCTTTATAATTAGGCCTCATTTGTTGGCATGATTTGCATGCAACATGAACCAATGAGCAATACTCTATATTTTGCATCATTTATTAATCTTTGTTATTGATGGTTAATAAAAATGCAGTGCATATACACATACAACATATGCATGTACAGACACACACACTTGAACCTATCATAAGGTCAAATGATTGCTAGAATAACTAACTGAAAGGTACAAGAAATTCAGGTTTAATGGAGGGCACAACAGAAGCACAATTCACAACAGACATGTGGTACAGGTTTGGCTGCACCACTTGATTTTCATAGTAATGCGTCTTGTAGCACGAGGAAGTACATCAATGTCAAGCAAACATCTGTCTGGGTTTTTGCCAGAATTTGAACAATCATCTCCTTCCAAGTGGCAAGCCACAAGGTATTAATAGATAGTTCTCCTAACTAAAGAACAATCTGTCATCATTGACTCACCTTCACGACATCATAAAAACCTATATGACATACATTCTTCTTAGACCGACGAAAGATGTTATTTACACAAAAATATTTCATTATACACTGTTTTCAATGGATGTACGTTTACCAGCAGCACCGTGTTTATGCTACAAACAGCTAACTAAAATGATTGTTGCGCATAGTCTAATCATTGATAATTGTCAAGTTTGCAAGACTAAAATGAAAGGTGCAGGAAGCAAGTTTGACACCCAGTGGTTGAACTAGGTATTGCACTCCTGGTTCAAAACAAATGCAAGAGCAGGTTGCCAGATTGACGACACCAACAGGAGTGTGCCTGATTATCGAGCCTAATGGCTGATTTAAGCCGTGTTCTAAATAAAAGCAACACCACGCGATAGAAAAAATATTTTCCATGCTAAAAGATTTTGTCCTAACCAACACAATTAAATAAAAAAATTATATTTTAATTCTCAGCTGTTTCTTGCAGCTGAACAACAGAAAACTGACAATGATCACCTCAGGTAAACCTCATGTGTTTTATAAGCATTTAACATGAATAAATAATGTGAGTTTGAATGCCATTTTACTAGACATTAGCCCCTTTCACACAGTGATACCGGTAAATATCTGGAAAATTTCCAGAACAAAAAAAATTCAAAAAAGCTTTTTTCCGGAAAAGACCATTTACACATCCAGGCTCGAAACTAACCTTTCTGCTTGGTAGCACCGGTGCTCCTAACTTCAAAAATGTAGTCGCACCAGTCAAAATTTTGGCGCACCCACCAAAAATTATGAGCACTGTTACTACAAGTTTTATATTAACAGATTTATTGCACTTGAAAGCAACACTAATCAAAACTAACAAACAAAAAACAAATATGCATGCTCCCACCAGCCCTGCACGCACTTCTTGATGTGAATGGGATAAACTGATCTAACGAAAGTAACTTTGCTGTTCTTACGGGGGGGTGTCTGATATTGCACAGATGATATTGACATATAACTTATTGTTTTCATAATCATCTTAATAGCAATAACAGTCGTTTAATCTCAGTGAATGCAAGCTCTTTCCCGATGGTGAACATGGTGCTAGTCGCACGACTGACAGCATTTTGACGATTAAATGTAGGATTAAATAACCTAAAACATCTTGTGCTTAAAAATGTGTAGATTTAGTGCCAAACACTGTTACCTGTGAACTCCATTCCAGTGGCTTTAGTCATTTTCATAGCGCACTTTAACCCACTGGAAGTCTTTTATCCACTGTTCAAAAAAGTGTAAATGGCAGATTACCATTCACCCCATGGTCACTAATAAGATGTGTCATTATTTGTAACTTTAGGTGGTTTCTAAAACAAGATCTGTCAGTGTTATTTTCATTCTCTCATATGCAGACCTTTACATTTTCGCAGCCGTAGCTCCCTGTCATCTGAACTGAGTGATTGACAGCTGATATTCACCAATCCATTCACGTTCTGTTCTAGAGCAGTGGGTCAATAAGGAGAGCTTGAAGGCGGGGCAAACATTGCAGGATTTGTTTACTGCAGCAAGTTGACATGACAACGGTTTTAAACAATTCCTGAGAGCTGCGTTTGCCATTGTTTGTTGCAAAGATGCGTTCTAGGTGAATGTCTTCTATATCTGTGCATGCAGTGAACATTTTGCAATAAAAACAGGTCACATGGCAAAATTTTAGGCACTCGCACAAATGCTCCCAAATATATTATGAGGTCGCATATGCCAAAAACGGTCACAATTTCAAGCCCTGACATCCATTTCAATATAATTCTGGCATCATTAACCAGAAATGACCTCTAAACGTCTGCGCTTGTATTTGTAAACATAGAAGGGGTCGGGTATTTATTGATGGTCTCACTTTTTTTTAAATCATTAGTATTCATGCAGCTGCTTTACACATTTGACTACATTACAAATTCTGTGGATGGATAAGTATTGTGAACATGTCGAGTACATAATATGTGTGTGTGTGCTGGCGCTCATTGGAGCACTCCTTCACGTGTACACAAGTCAAGCAACTGAAGCAGAGCTTGAAGGTAAACAAACAGCAGTTTATCATTAGCATTTTATTGATAATTTTTTTTGCACAGTTGGCATTCAGAAGGAACATAGAAACGTTATCTGACTAACATCTAGCAGCTAAATGTGTTTGGAAAAATATTCGAAGGCTTTTATTTTCATAAACATGTGGATGTCACCTGAATGTTCTGATTGGCTGGAACCTCATGTCAGCACGTTCTAATCGTAAACATGCTCTTTCCAGCAATTTTCCTTCTGCGTTCACACAGAGCAGCATTCCGGCAAATTACCAGCAAAGTTATAACCTCTCTTTCCAGAAAATTGCCGGAACAAATTTACTGGTATTTTCAAAAAAGGTCTGTTCACACATGATCCCATGAAATTACCGGCAATTTGGTTAAAATGAAGTGATTTCAAATACTCTCTTCCAAATAAACCTTTTGTCTAAAAGTCAAACTCCTATGAACACAAAAATAAATGTGCATGCTTTTTCTTGTTTTTAGTAAATCCATAAAACATTTTGAGATGCATATCAAACGAGATTTTGTGTGATGAACTTTTAGTGAAATGACGCATCATAACGGTTGTACGTTGACAAAAAATAATTACTAAAAAAGTTCTTTCTACTGTAGTTTACATGCGGATCATTTTCGAAAACTTTGGTAAGGTTCTTTCTCCTATTATGATGCGGCCCCTAAAGAACCATTCTGTGTGGGCAAGTGTGTAAAAGGTCCCTGGCCTTGTACACAGATGGTGGGGGTCCCTCATTATCAGGGCCACTCTCTAGGTCAACAAGAAAAGCCTTTTGGAACACTGAGAATCACAAGTGACATGGATTACAACACAGATTACAGGGAGTGGAAGGAGACGCAGGGCCTTGAAATTATTGCGCCCCTCGGTCTTTCTCGCAATAAAGGCTTATGGGTGAATAGGGACGGAGCGACGGGTCTTGTTCTTTTGCATGCTTAAAGTCTAATTATCATCAGCTTGCAGTATATAATGCGGTGACCCTGACAGCTGCTGAGAATTCAATTGCCGTCACGCTGCCATTTACAATCAAGGCCTTTAATTCCCACCATGTGCTGTTCAACTTCCCAAGATTTAAACCCCTTATCACACATTATTCCCACCAGGCTATCATGTGCCAAGCCCTGCTGATATTCATAGTAAGAAAGATGCTGTCTGGTAGGGTGTGTTGGTGTGAAATACAAGGGATAATGAGCAAACAAGAATTCCTTGAAATCACGTGCTTGTTTACTCTACCTACCCATTCATTTTCTACTACTTGAAAACCTGAACATGATGATACTGGTGTGAAATGAGGGATCTGTTTCTCTGAGAAAACAATTATTCACTGCCACCCTGCAAAGGGGACAAAGGTTAATTGAGTCCTCAGCCATATTTCAGACTTCAAAAGTAAACACAGAGATGTCATTAACCTGATAAAACCGACATTACCGAACCCACCAACCGCCAAACAAAACACTTTGTGTAAACAACAAAAACCACCTTCTGACGTGGACCCATGCTGATTGCCCTCAGAGCTCCAAGACCATAAATTAAGACCAAAAAAAAAAACACAAGTAACAAAACAATTGATAAACATCTAATGGAAGCAAGTCCATTTTTGCTCTTTCAGATTAAATGATCATCTCATCTTTATTACTTAAATCTTCAAGATGTAGGGACACAGGCAGATGCATCCACTGCTTTACCCCAATTGAAAAGGCTTTGTCTTGGTTCTTTTTTTTTTCTCTTGCGCTTCAGAGCACAAGGGTATGGATGAAAGAGATGGGAGAACAGAGGGAGCTCAACCTCTGCGTCCCCATCTGCTTTCTACGCACCCTCCACCCCTTATCGACCCCACTCTCCTTCTGCCCCTTCGTCCCACAGGTGTGAGCTTACCTCCCCAAATTACCCCCTCTGTGTACCCCCGCCCTTTTCAAGCCCCATGCTGGGCTTAAGTAGCATTCATGGCTCTGAGCCTCAGGGTACAAGTTCCTGCAGCCATTACATTACACATGTAAACTGTAGGGGTGGCAAATAAAGATCTTTGATTAAGTCGCCAGATGATAGAGCATATTACAGATTTGTTTGGTTTTATGTTAATTGCCAATGCATTTCATTTGAAAGAAATCAACTTTAATAGCCAACTTCACTGATTACCATTAATTAACCAACTTCGATTATCCAACTAACTTTTTTGTTCGTTTAGGCCAGAGGTGCCAAAACTTTTTTGTATGAAGGGCCAAAAACCAAATAATCATTAAGAGCCATGGGTTGAAGGTAAATATATACCAAACTATATTATATTAAAGTTTTCATGGGTAATTTCCTAATTTATTTAATAATATTTTAAAATAAATCAAAAACATTCCTTTAAATCCTATTAACTAACATGGTATAACTTTTAAAATGATAAAAATACGATGAAAATACTATGCTAAAAACATAAAGAATCACTTTTTTTAACACAGTGGAGTTCAAAACTAAATACACTAGTCAAGCAGAATCTACCTTTGCCTTCATTTGCTCACCAAAGTTTCTGCACTGTCAGGTCACGCAGTATACATTTAAAAAAATGGATTTAATTGAAACATTTAATTTCAGTTTTTAACAATAAAACAAACAAAAGGTTTCATTAAATTTGAATTCACAATCTCTAAACCATCCCCATCATTTTCCCTCTTTTCTCAGTAGGCCTGGGTATCGTTCCAAAATTTTCGATACCGATACCCTGAATTCGATACTGGTTCCAAACGATACCTTTTTCGATACTTTTATTTTAAGAAATATATTTTAACAAGATTATTTTTTTAGGATGTTTGTGACACTTTTCACAGCAGCCTTATCTCTAAGACCAATAAACAAAGGAACAAAAGCACAAAATGAACAAAGTGTAGTTAACACAATATATTAGTGCAAACAGTTTTAATAAAGTTTAATAAAGCAGTTTTAAGTCAATCAATTTTAAGTATTTGTGAGGCTTACTGCTGCTTAAAGGCTTAGTTCACCCAAAAATTGAAATTCTGTCATTAATTATCTACAAATGAAGATATTTTGGATTTAATCCAAGAGCTTTCTGATCCTCCCATGGATAAACCATTGAATAAAGTTATTTTTGTTTACTTTGCACACAGAATTATTCTCGCAGCTTCATATAATTATGATTGAACCACTTATATCGCATGGACTTATTTTGACTATGTTTTTGGTTCTTTTCTAGGCATTGAAAAACGCATATCCAGTAAATCTAATCTATCTCCAAAGGCAGCAAACCTTTAACAATAAAATGTGTAACGGCCCTGTGGCATTCATCTTTCCTTTCTTTGTTCATTTGTACTTTTTCTGCCAGTGTAAATGGATTATCACTTGATGGTCTCCTAATTCCAGGGTCAGCAGGAGCAGAGACTATAACATTAATGTGAAGAAAACATGAAAGCTAAACTGTTAATGCAGCCAAGGATAAGGACATTTATATAAGATAAGTTTAATGTGAGATAAACTTCTTCATTTACTGTTAACCTTAAAGGATTTTAGTATCAACTTAGCCAGATATTTAAAGCCATCGAAACAGTACATAACGTTACACAGCGTACGTTAGGTCAAAAAAGGATTAATAAATTTACCCCGCACAAACTTAAGCCCCGTTTACACTGTCAGGTCTTGATGCCCAAATCCGTATACATATGATACTGTCTGTCTGTTTACATGTTCTTTTAATTGTGACCCATATCCAATTCATGTCTTTACACTTGCCGTACAATTTACGATACATGCATAAACACGGGTTCTAGCATCTGTGCCACACTAGCCACGTTGGAATATGCGAAGCATAGTATAAGCAGTGAATGGTTCAGTCCAGATTTACCCCCACGCAGTTTACGTAATGGTATGGCCCTGATGCGTGTGTGTGTCCAGTTGATGTAGCCTTTGCCTGTGTGCGCGCTGGTGTTGTTGGAGAGAATAAAGTTGTTCTACATGTAGACCTCAGTGAGTGTATTAATAGCGACAAAAAGCAAAAGTTACAACACGAAGTTCGCCCAACTTTAAAATGATTTTGAGGCAGAGGAGGTGGGAAAGGGCCATCATCGCAGCTTGCACTTATGGTTTATATGCTTTATGATGTACTCCATCATTCAGAGGAATGTGAGGGTACGAGAGAGAGATCTCAGGTCTGGTGGGAGCAAATTGTGGCGACTGACCACATTGTTTCCTATGTTTCCTCGTTGTTGTTTACCGCGTCGGAATCTCCACACACGCTCTTCCTTCTACGTCATTAAACCGCGGAGAAGCACCACATTGTCACCAGTTTAATGATGATCAGAACGCCTCAATAAATCCGATCTGCCTGTTTACATGACAGTCGCATTGTCACATATCCGATTTATATCCGATTTATTTCCACATATGAAGGAGGCCTGAAACCGATCGCTGAATATCCGAATCCATGCATTTTTTTCCTTTTTACACGGTTATCATCATACAGATCCAATCTGTGTCACATATGAACAAAAAATCTGAATTGGGTCACATTTATCTGCAGTGTAAACGGGGCCTTAAACTTTAACGGTACACAAGCAAGAAGTGCTAAAAGTTAACTGATTTTGTATGTCTGTTTGACATATTGACAAGCTCTGCGCGAGTGGGCGTAACCGCCGTAAACTATTGATTTTCAAGACAGCCTCGCCGCCACAGCCAATCACCAGCATTTGATCCGGGCACGTTAAGGATGCAGGTTCTCCAAGTGGTGCTCACTAACGTTGACAAGATTATACCCTTGGGTATCGAAATTTGGTACCGAACGAAAATGATTTTTTCGATACTCGGTAGTTTCGAGACGGTTCGGTCGGTGCTTAAAAAGTATCGAACTCGATACCCAGCCCTACTTCTCAGATGGGATGGCAGGCCAAATCAAAGGCTACCATGGGCCAACTTTGGCCCACGGGCCCTAGTTAGAACATCTCTGGTTTAGGCCATTTCTGATAGCGTCCATTGTGCATGCTCTGTATTCAGTCTACAGTCATGCATATTTGACAATTGAGGCATGCGAATTTAACAATGTATCTTTACAAAACACAGAATACTACTGCAGTGCATACTACTGCCCTAGCATAAACAGTACAGAGTTTGTAGCCCATTTAGTGAAGATTTATCTAAATTAAGACAACAATTATTATCTGTAGGAGAATATTTTCAAAAATACAGACATATATTGTACAGGGTAGTCTAGTAAAAACATACTCTAACTGACCTTAGAGTCACAAGGGCATTTTTATGTTATCACTCATTTCCTGTTTAATGTTTTTTCCCCTATCATGGTGGTTGTGATACATTAAATATGACCTAAATATACACTACCATTGTAAGACTAACCATATAGTATTGCAAGTGGATGCAGTTAATATTACTCAGTAATTAATAGTAGTGTAACAGATCACAAATCCCACGGTTTGGATTATGCTACGGTTTTTGAGTAACGGATCGGACTATTTTCCGGATCAGCAATAAAAAAAGGGAGGAGACAAATGTCATTCGCTTTCCATTTATACAAAAATATCACTGCAAAAACCATTGGTTTCAACAAACAACTTAGAACCTGTAATTTTAAATAAAATTAAAAAAAAAATCTAGAAAGAAACAGCTGAAAACTAGGAAAATATTCAATGCCAAAAATTATCTTTACTGCTGTTGCTGATAATGCAAAATTTTGAAATCTAACATCTTGTACAACAGATCTTTTTTTTTTTTTCAATAAATGATTCAACAATTCAGAAACATGTTTCATTATAGGTGGATCATTTTTGAAAAACTATTCAGTGACGTAATTTTGATGGTTATTTGTCGCCACCGATTGGTCACATCCACCAGAGTCAAATTCAGCGTCAGCATCAAGGTTTGAATTGAGATAACAATCGTTTAATGTTTAATTGTGCAGCTTTACACTGAATGCATTAATGCAGGCTAAACAAACAGTGACAGAAAACGGCATTAATTAATAACCTAAGAAAGCATTTAGGTAGGTCCCACCACTACTTTTTCTGTCATTTATATTTTACAGGGAAGGCTAAATGCTTTCATATACGTTATTTAAATGATGCGGGAGACGATCTCTCTCTGCAATTGTTATAAATTTTATTTTAACCAACAAGTAAAAAAAAAGTTATTAATCTATGCATCACGTGTGTTCTGAACTGTGGGTTGCGATCCATACGCATTACGGATCAACTGTGAACCATTACACCCCTAGTAATTAAATATATAGTTACACAGTAAGTGTAATCACTTTGTGTTTTAAGAGCTTCAATTATTAGTAGGAATTTTATCTCAGTCTAAACAGCATTATAATACATCTTGAAAGGAGTAAATTAAACAAAAAGAGCCATGCCATGCACTCTAGAAGCTTTCACAAGGGAAAATAAGCATAAAAATCAACTCTAGCATGTAGAGAGAGCAGAGCAGCATGCATTATGTTCTTCAATATGGATTGATTTATGAACATTTCAAAGCAACACATCATTGTTCCTACGAACAATCTACAATCTCACAGGGAAATGATTTACAGGACATAAATACAATGCCCTGAAAACCTCCAGCCACAAGATTTGAAGCTTTGCCATGCAGTGGGAAAATGTTCTTGGGTGCAGTCACTTCCAGATTCTCACCAACATTCAAACCAACATCTGTATAAGAAAGGATGTCAACAGTGATATAGGGCCACGCAGTCTTGGGAAAGTGACAGTGTCCTTTCATCAGCTGTGTCACGGGTTTGGAAACAGTCGATAAGTAGTAAGCTACACTGTGACACACTTACCACGCAATGCAAGATGACAGGCCAGCCCAGGGCGACAAAGACTACTCAAGGCACAAGAGCCTTCTTTCTCTCTTCATCTCTTTGTGCTCTCATTGTTTTAGAGTGTCTCTGTAAAGCCGTCTACAGAGAGGTGGTCCACATAGAGGGTAAGGTTAATGGCTTTCATGGGAAGCGCACATTGGTCGCTCTCACCTTTTTCTTGCTCATTGGGCTCTAATGCATTCATTACCTCTCTTGCGCACATCTGCCTCACGTAAATCCCATTTCCTGTGTCTATTGAGTGCGCCCAGTGGCCTGGTGCTGGGGCGATGGCCGCCACACGTTTCCCATGGCCTCCTCACCCTTCTGCTCACTCCAGCGTCCCTGCCCCTATTGTTCCTCATCTGTTCTACCCCACCCAGTGCACACTGTTGTCTGCCCACCAACCCTTGCTTTAATCCAACACCCCTCCTCTCTGCAATACACTCTCCTTTGATACCCCCCTTCCCCAGCCAAGACCCCTGCTGTTAAAGCAGTAGCCTGGCAGCTGGAGCAGTTGACCATGTTGGCTCAGCTGCTGGTTCTCGGGACCTGAATGACTCTTGGCTCTGCAAGGGAACACAGAGAACCGGCTCAGGCTAAATTTCATTATCTAACTACTCTACTAATTAATTAAGGTTTAATCCACTGGAGGTGTCCAGCGGGAAGCATTGGATGATTAGTTTACCTAGAACCTACCATAACAGAATCTCATGTGTCAGGGAGCCATCAGCGCAGTAGGACTTGAAACTGGGTCTTATTTTCAGGTCACTGACTGGGAAGCATTTTAACCCTCCGTAGTTAAGTTTCCACCCACCCATTTTATGATCATTTTGGAAGATTGAATAAAAACTGCTTAATGGAAATGGCAAGATGTACATAAACATTGAAAATGTGCAACTGCCAAACACAGAAATAGAAAATCCTCTAGCAATTTGAACAAACTTCAACCTTTGTTTGTTTCAGACATTATTTTCTACTATTTGCAATATTAAATCCTGTATGGATCATATTTATATATTTGGCCAGTTTTAACAGCTCATTTTTAAGAGGCCACTTAGGGTTCATATTCCAAAGTCTCAAGTTTGAGTAAACATTTAATGTACATGGGCTTAATTCAATATAATAGTTCATTTTATGTGTTGACGGTAAATTGCATGCATGTTTTGTTTTTGTTTTGTCTTTCGTGCTGTCTCTGATATGTGCTTTGCCCTGCCCTGAGGATCGTGTTCATTGGCTAAGGAGGTTGTCATTCTCCATTGTGACACCTGAATATATGTCACTCAAAAAGACCGCCATAATCAACACCATTTCACCAATAGCTGGTGTGTGGTGAGCGCGCTGGTGCCGTTGTCCTGTGGCTGCCGTCGCACCATCCAAGTGGATGATGCACACTGGTCAAAGAACATAGATCACCAAGAGGCGACACTCTAGTGTGATTTGGGAAACAGACACTAGATGCCGCTAGTGTCACACGGTGGCCATTTTGGAATGAAAATTCCAATAGAACAACAGCATATTATAAGTCTGTAAAATAAACTATTAAAAGTGCTGATGATTGTGATAGTAAGTGTTAGTATTGTCCTCTTTCAGGTTGTATCTCAGCTTTAATGCGCTTTTTAAATAAATAAATAAAAAACAAAGCAGCTGCTTGCCATCGCAACAGCAATAAGTTCCAATGGACGGCCGATCACTTTCACTCCAGAATGGCGGAATCGCGGGGCTGTTGCTGGGCGCTGCTGTTGCAATGGAACGTTCTATTGAGTGTCGCCTCTTGGTCATTCTAAGCTCTTTGCACTGGTGGTGTTGTGGAGAGACTCCCCTCATGATTGTGAAGCGCTTTGGGTGTATGGCCATACACAATAAATGTGCTATTTAAATACACATTACATTACATTTACATTACAGTCTCCTGGGTGGAACGCATAATCTGGCATTTTACTCCGGTCTCTGTCCACTGACCTACACTACCGGTTTGGGGTCAGGTTTTTTATGCCTTTTTTTAAGGAAATTTCTGTTTATCATTTATTAAAAATTTTATTTAACATAAAAAAAAATTTTTTACATTGTTAAATATTTTTAGAAATTTAAATAACTGCTTTCTTATTATATGTAGTTTTAATTTAAATTATTACTCCAGTCATTACTGCTTTTATTACTATAACCATTAATACTACTACTACTACCACTACTACTAAATATAAAAATAATAATAATAATAATAATAAATATAACAGTGATTTTTGAAGGAATATGTGACTCAAAAATCACTGGAATAAATGATTAAATTAAATTATAAACTACTTTTGAAGAGATATTTTATAGTGCAATAACATTTTATAATTTTACAATTTGTACTGTATTTTTGATTAAATAAATGCAGCCTCAGTAAGCAGGAGAAGCTTATTTTAAAACATTTTAAAATCCAACTGACCCCAAACATTTGACCAGTGGTGTAAGTCTTGAGTTTTTGCTTTTGTATGTCCTCATCTAATGAGTGGTTATTGCCACTTCTGTAGTTTTGTTTTGATTAGATTGGACATGCTTATGCTTTCGGTTTGTTTTCTATTATTCTTTGGTTAGATAGTTTAGTGTGTATAGTTAGTTTTGTGTTATTTATTTCTTTGTTTTATTAACACTCTTGTCCTTTATTTTGATTAGTGATTAATTCTAATTTTCATATTTCCCTATTTTTCTACTAATTGTTAAATAGTTATATTTTTTCCTTCAACTTTTTTTGTTTTTCCTCTTTTCACCCATCAATGGTTACGATTTTACTAAGATGTTACACCTCATCCTATTTTTTTTATCTAACACAGTGGATTACAGTAAATTGTTGGGCTGTTTTGAAAAACTCACAGGTATGCAGGTTAAATATTGGAAGAAAATCCTATATATTGTTGTGTGAGGTTTTTTGTTTATGTGTGAAACAAACTGTCATGATAAATGTTTAGACAGTATTGTCTTCTTAAATTATCTCTGTATATTAAATACAATAAGCTCTGTATGCATATTAAATACAACCAGAGCAGCTGCTTTGCTTAAAGCAATAACCAAGGAAACAGTTTTACTCCTGCAGTCCTATACTGTACACACCACATCCTGAAACAGAATGAATTTGCATTTTTAACCCTCATGTCTACAGTTTTTATTTTTGTGCCTGTTTGTCAGAAGTCAGATTTTTTATCTTCTTAATCTAAAATTACAATCTACTTTAAATCACCAACAACCAAGATAATGTATGTTGCTCCTTTGTGTGGAGTAAGAATAAAGTGTCGTTGTTGCCTTTAATATAAAATGACTCCGTCTGTGACAAAGAAATAAACATTTTGCTCACATACTCTTTTTAGTTTTTGTTTTCCTAGTAAAAAATAAAATTAAATGAAATCAGTGTCAGAATCTGCCAATTAGCTATAAAAAAAATCTGTATCGACTGTGGAAAGTTATGTTGGTTAATCACTGCTTGAAGTATATGACACTGGAAACACAGCATGCTGAAATTACTACTACTACTAATTATTATTATTAGTAGTAGTAGTAGTAGTAGTCATTCATTCATTTTCTTTTCGGCTTAATCCCTTTATTAATCTGGGGTCGCCACAGCGGAATGAACCGCCAACTTATCCAGCATATGTTTTATGCAGCGGATGCCCTTCCAGCTGCAACCCATCACTGGGAAACACCCATACACACTCATTCACACACACATACACTACGGACAATTTAGCTTACCCAATTCACCAAAAGTCTTTGGACTTGTGGGGGAAACCGGAGCAACCGGAGGAAACCCATGCAAACACTGGGAGAACATGCAAAATCCACACAGAAATTCCAACTGACCAGCCGAGTCTCGAACCACCGATGGAGCTACCCACTGCGCCACCGTAATGCCAGTAGTAGTAGTATTAGTATTATTACTGCTACTATTACTACTACTACTACTACTAATTACTACTCAACTTGAACGAGTTCTGTGTTGCACTAGCTCTGTGAAGCACGTCCTTGACTTGATGCATTACACTGACACTATAATGTGTGTAGTTGCAGACATGCATCAAAGAGTACAAGAATTTGTGGTTAAAAAGTACATACAGTATGTTTTTTTCTTTTCAGAACATCACTGATGGTTTATTGACTTTTACTCCACTCCTCACTGGTAGCGCTGCTTGACTGCGTATGGAAGGAGAATGCGCTGCTTTTGGCACTGCCAGATCTGCATTCTGGCTTCAAATTAGTTGCTGACATTTTTGTCTGGATTTCCACGGGATGGGGGAAAAAAAAAAAATCACATTATCAAATCACATGATTGGGATTGGACTGGAAAAAATGTCAGCGGGAGAGGGCAAGAGCATAAACGGATAGTAACTTTATACATAAATATATATTTTATATAATAAAAAAACAGTACTTTAATGTTGAACTCAATTCTAGTTGCCCTGTCTCGCTTTCTGGGCACTCAAAGCACTTTACAGATTTGATGGGATCTTCTCAAACGACACCAGCTACTGTACTACTTTTAATTTCTGGGCAGTCTAAGGTAATCTAAAGTTTCTTATGATCTAAGAAAGCACTACACAAAGCATTACACACTGTTCATTGTTTAAGTAAAAAAAAAAAACATTTTATTCATGTAATAAAGGTGGGCCATGGGCTAGCTGAGATCTATGCTGTATTTGTTACTGACAGATTCAGAGCAAAATTAAAAAAAACTAATTTAAATTAAGTGGCTGGGATGGGGAGTAATTATTCTGGACGGGACAGGATTTTCCCACAGATTTTAGTGAGATTGTAATAGGATGAAATTTTTTTTGTGGGAGTGGTATATGGGAGAGATTTGAAAATCCACCCCTAAGTCAACCTCTTCTAGACCCAGTACCTCACTTAAAACAGGCAAAACAAGTGGAACAATATACTTTCACTTGCTACTGGTTCAGCTCTTTTAACCTGGAATTTTTTTTTTTACAAATCTCAGGGTGTCCACCGTATGTAATGTCAAGAGATTGACTCGATAAGGCAATGTAACTGTAAAATGCAAAGTGGTGTAAATAGTTGAATGCTGTCCATAGTTAATTGACCATGACCAAGTTGTTTCATTCATTCATTTTCTTTTAGCTTGGTCCCTTTATTCATCAAGAGTCACCACAGTGGAATGAACCACCAACTTGTCCAACATGTTTTACACAGCAGATGCCCTTCCAGCTGCAACCCAGTACTTGGAAACATCCATACACACTCATTCACACACATACACTACGGCCAATTTAGCTTATTCAATTCAATTAGCGCATATCTTTGGACTGTGAGGGAAACCGGAGCATCTGGAGGGAACCCACGCCAACACGGGGAGAACATGCAAACCCCACACAGAAATGCTAACTGGCCCAGAAGGGACTTGAACCAGTGTCTTTCTTGCTGTGAGGCAACAGTGCTGCTAACCACTAAGCCACCGTGTCGCCCCTGAACAAGTTGTTTTCAAGCAAAAGTGATATCGACAATTAATCATCTGCATCCCTCATAACAGTGCAGTAATTTCCATGTTTAACAACATTCTGATAATTACATCTTTCCAAAAGATTTTTAGTAATCTAAAATCCCATTAGCAGATTTGATGTACAGTAGAAACTTTTATTTTAGTTTCTGACACTGTAAAGACTGTAAGTGTATCCCCTACAGGATTATTTTTACCCAATCCTACCATACACATTGATAAATTAAATAAAACAAAGCCCTATTGGAGAATCTTCAAAAGGGGTGGTGGCAAGGTGAGATGAGAGCAAGGTGGTGGCAATATTTAAAAGTATAGGTGGTGAAATAGATTGGCAGCAACTGTCTCTTGCTACATGGCAGCAGGGCTGTGTGGGTGGCAAAGCGCTGTGACTCAGTGATGCGGCTGGTGCTGAAAATTCAACTTCCTTCAGAGAGGCAAAGGTTGGAGGTGTGGGTGCATGGATTGCACTTATCTTTAGTTGTACCTGAAAAGGTGTCTGTTGTTTTCTGACCTGCACTTTAAAGCACTCACTTTTAATGCATTTAAGATCTCCTACGATCAGTTCATAATGGAAAAGCAAGACAATTAAGGCCTAATTATTCTTTTATACTAGCCTGAACAGGACTTCATATGCTTGCAGTCCTGACAACACTTTGCAATTATTAGCGTGAATTACATCAATGAACTGACTGACCTAAACTCTTTTATTCTCTCTAATGGACACAGTATTTCTAACATAGGGCAAATTTATTCAAATCTCTTGCATTATTATGACCCACCACACAGCATCAGTTTCATAGCAGAATTGTTGCATTTTATAACAAATAGACAGAAAAAGTCTTCCAGTATGAGACTTAGGATGAGTAAACTGACTGCTAATTTGAACCTTTTGGGTAACACACTGTTAACAATTTCCTGTAAAATCTACAGTAACTTACTGGCAGCAGTTCACAAGTAACTTACTGTAAATCTATTACAGCAAGCATACTGTATATACATTTACAGCACCATATCGCATAACTGTACTGTACTACAGTAAAATACACTTCATTCAAATTTATTACAGTTAAATACTGTGTAATTTACAAAAATAGTGCAACCCTAAACTAAAGTCTTTAATCACCATAATCACAATTATTCTATTATGAATCTAACCTCAGGCTGGATGACATGGCAAAAATTTATATCATGATATATTTCTTAATTTCGATCGATACAATATAATTCCGATATCTATCTGGACAATATTAAAAAGACAGGAAAAAACTGCCAAGAACGCACACAATAGATGTCTGTACCTACACATGTCTGCAAACTAAATTTGCAGTCTTTAATACCTCCAGGCTCTTTTAAAATTTTAATGAAATTTTAAACCACATAAAATAAAATGAAAATAAAAATGAATTTTATTCACTTTTTATTTGTATTTAGCTTTTACAAACAGATGAGTATATTCATAGTTCTGGTTGCTTTTCATCTTGAACGTCCTTTAAGGGTTCTATCTGTCTATTCATATATATATATATATATATATATATATATATATATATATATTCATATATATATATATATATATATATATATATATATATATATATATATATATATTCATATATATATATATATATATATATATATATATATATATATATATATATATATATATATATATATATATATATATATATATATATATATATATATATATATATATATATATATATATATATATATATAGACTAATATTTTATATAACACATTTTCATTATTTAACAGATGTAATACCTCTATTAATCACATTCTTTCTATTTCATAAGCTTTGCAATAACCAGATTCCTGATAAATATGTTTGTGAATTTTGTTTTGTAAGTTTGCTCGAGTGCTATACCAGCATGCAGCGAGTTTGTGTGTGCGAATGTTTATATGTATGTTGGTGCATGCATTCATCATGTTTATATGCATATGCAAAAGTTTCATGTTTTGAACATAGTATAGGTTTATATGCGAGTAATTTATAGGTGTATATGCACGTGTTGATAAGCGAAGTTTGATTTAAATCCTACACGGCACCTCATAGGCATCTGTGTTTGCTTCATCAAACTTGTATGATGCCTCAGTATGTTTTATCAGGTGGAAGAGATTTGATGAGATTAGATTTTGCAGAGCACCGAAATTATAAGTTTATCGGAACATTAAAAGCTGAACCACTTCCACACCTCTGCATTAGTCTTTCCTCTCATCAACTAATTCGTCTGCATTCTTATTTATGGAAGTTTGTTTATTCACATCTGTATTCAGGGCTCTAATTTTTAAACCCATTTTCGTTTTTTAATATAAATTTGCATATATATATATATATATATGCAAAGTTATATCGAAATACCGGAAATGGGTTTAAAAATCATATCACTGTTATTGAAAAAAAATCTATAGCGATAAATTGATATTTAATTATTGTCCAGCCCTAATCTAACCAAATTTTTATATACAGGGTACTCCTTGGTAAAGCCATCATAGAAATCACACAAAATTATTCAAGGGTGCTTTCACATCTGTGGTTTGTTTCATTTGGTCTGCACCAAGGGCAACAAATGATACATTGTAGCCGTTTTTTGGGTCCTTTACACACCATACTGATTGCTTTGGTCTGAACCAGTTGAAAAGAACCAAAATGCAGTCATGTGACAAAATCCACATCACTCACTGGCCAGATGTTATTGAACGCATTTCCTAAACTATTTTTCAATTGGTCAGAATTACATGCGGGAAAATGCTAATGGAACTCCCGCAAGTAAACAAATCGGCAGACACAAAATGTCGCTTTTTACTATGGAGGAACGACTGAGCTGGCTGATTGTCTCCCTGGTCATAGTATACTATATCGTTTGTATACGTCACTTTAGACAAACTATAAATTTTAAGAATGAAGCGTGGCTGCGACTAGAAATCAATGTTTTAATGCATTGCAAATGGCTAAGGTGCATTGAAAGTCACTTCAGGAGGAGGCGTGAATTAATTTAGCTAAACTACGACATGGTCATCTTCCGGAAATATTACCAACGATCCATCAGGTAATGTTTTTCCCTCTCTGTCTCTGTTTAAAACTAATGGTAAAGTGCTGTCAACAAATATTTTTCACACTATGGCAGCTGGATTAGTCCCGCAGCACTTTTTGCGGTTGGGTCTGTTTTAGTTCGGATCATGTTCTCACCACAAACAAAGCACTCCAGGGTTCGTTTGAAAGTGTACCTAGACCACCTCTTCAAGGTTTTGGTGCAATTGCTACATTCACACCTGCCAAAACGAACCATATTAAGAGGGAAAACGAACTCTAGTGCAATTCAAACGAACTAAACACCCTAACATGCTTTTTTTTTTTTTTTCAAATCAAGTAAGCCTCTGAGCAAGACCTGGCCAACAAGTGGTTGTGTTTTAAATCTAAGCTACAAGATTTAAGTTGTGTGCTACCCAAAAAGAAACATGAAAGACCTTGAAAACCCCTGCCCTCGCATTAAGGGACTTAGTGACAAACGCATGAGAATCTGGCCAGAAAGCACCATGCATTCCATCCATGCCCGCACAGAGCAGAGGATGTGGATGACTAAGACTCCTCTTGCAACAGAGTGAGGTGGACTGAGGGTCTTCTAGTCAAACTACAGCAGGAAGAAGTATTACTACACTACAAAAAATGCAACACACAGCTTGAGAAGAACAATCAAAGAGGAAACACCCACAGGTGCCCGCAAAAAAACACAAAACAAAGGAATTAAGGCATGCCAGTACAACAGAAGGAAAAATGACGTCAACATAGGAAAACACTATGGATGTGTTGACGTATTTGCCACCACTGTTCCACAGAAAAGGATAGGAATGAATGCCAAAAATCAGTCAGTACCAACATGTTAAAAGATTAAGCCATACCCCAAAGCTATTTGAATAGAAGGTCTACAGATGTGTTGGCATGGGCCTTTTGCTACCACTCTGTAGCTGTAAAGAGGTAAGAAAAGGTATGCAATGCCAAAACAAAAGATAAATATCAAAGCAACAAATTATATTGGGTAAAATAAGCCATTCAAAGTACCTAAAACATTATTTAATTTTTTTATTGTGCACACAAAACAACCTCATAGTGAAGCACTAACATCCTTCGGTATGATTCATATTGTATTTGCAGTGTCTATGCTGGGTGTTGTTTAATGTGCAAAGGAACTTTAACATCCAAAACGAAACTGTGTGTTGCACTGAAAAAACTATTTATATGTGTTGAATTTAAAAACAAATTAAATTTAGTAATGTTCAAATTAATTTGTTTATATTAATTCAGCCCAAATAAATTGTTTACAACCACTTAACTAATAAAATTTTGTAAATCCAAATGATCATCTTTGAATCTTTTTTTAGTGTGGGCTGATGTTTTACTGCATTTGAGTACAAGTGATAGTAATTTTTTATATCCCTTTACAACTTGCAAGTACCTTATAAAAAGTGTGGGAGTCAAAAACAGCACCAAAAACACTTTTAAAACATAATGTGCAATTCTAAGGTCTATTCAACCAAACGACTCAAAAAAACATTAACTAGTATAGGGATGATTGCAAGCACCTGATCAGTTGGTGCTGCTGCACAATGCTAAACTAAACCTTGAGAAATGTTAAATGTTCAACGTTTACCAACATTCTGCTATATTAATTGCATAATTACACAATTAATTGCATAATTTTTATGAAAATACACCAATGAATTACAATGTTTATTAATGCATTATTAAAATATAAATAGTTAACATTAGTTAGTGCTCTGTGAGTTAACTAACTTTAACAAACATTAATCATTCATTCATTTATTTTATTTTCGGCTTAGTCCCTTTATTAATCCACAGCGGAATGAACCGCCAACTTATCCAGCATGGATACGCAGCGGATGCCCTTCCAGCTGCAATTCATCTCTGGGAAAACAAATATTAATAAATACTGTAATAAAGTTAATTGTTTGTTCATGGTATTAAATAATGCATTAACTAACTTTACTAATCTAACCTTATCGATTTAAAACCTAATTTAATCAAATTAAATCTAAAACCAAAGCTGTGTCACTGCCAGGGCATTTGGTGATAATTAAGTCATCATTGCATCAGTGGTGCATAACTGCCACAAACCAGCGCAATTCACCTCAGTCGAATCTTTTAGGCAAGTACTGTATAACAAAGATGTGAAGCATCTTCCTCAAAGAATTGAAGCTGTTATAGATGGAAAGGGTTGTCCACCTCCATATTTAATCCTACAAATTAAGATTAGGATGTCATTAAAGGTGCAGCATGTAAGATTGATCCAAATGGCTAAACAAAGTATTGTAGTCCAAAATCAAAACACTTTTTCACCATGTCCCACCTCCGAACACAGGATGCCAGATTGAAGTCAAGAGTGACTGTACCTGACTATTGAGCCTACACTGTAACTAAATAAAACAACATGCAATAAAAGGAACCTTTTTCATGTTAAAAAGTGTTTTTGTAATAACCATGACCTGAAATTTCTATTTTAGAAATAATTTCTAGCCCTATTCTTTATGGCTAAAAAAACAGCTACCATGACAATGATCTAAAACTACCATGACAATGATCACCTCAGGTACTGATTATGTCATTTAATTGATGTTATTGCTACCAATGTGGGTTTGAATACTATTTTACATGACATGTATAGCCATAATGAAAAAAGCCACATGTAGTTTACCTCGGATTTTAAAATTAAAATAAACATATATCACTTAGCTTGAAAATGTATGTTAAACCTGCGCCTCAGTGCAAACCAACAAATATGAGTCAAATATCAGTGCTAAAATGTAATTGGATAAACTGGCAGAGGGCAAGTTATAGAGGCCAAATAGACAGACACTCTGCAATTTATAATGGAGAATAAACGACATTTAGTATTGTTTTTTCAGATAAACAAGTGTTACCTCAGCATGTTTCTAAAATATCGGCAAACTTATGCTTTAGAGGAGTCAAAAACTTACATTCAGCTTGTTTAATGGATCGTCTGATAGACATGGCTTTCAAGCATTCCAGTGTTCGTGTATAAGCAACATAGCAACTGTCGTAGTAACCGATTTACTATGGTTCCTAAAAAATGATTGAGGCTAGTGCATGAATTGGAAACATTAATCAAAACTCACTGGACCTACCTGTGCATTTTTAAATAAATAATATTAATAATTTCAACAACAGACTATCAAATAAATAGACAAACAGACAGACAGCACATGTTGTATGGCCAAAAATACACTTTACGGCTAAAAAAGATTTTTTTTAAGGCCAAATGTCATTAGAATATTAAGTAGAGATCATGTTCCATGAACATATTTTGTAAATGAACTGCCCTAAATACAGCTAATACAATCTTTGACTGTCACTGTCCCACAAGTTAAAATCTTTGCATATATTTAATAAAATAAATCAAATTGAAGTGAACTTGAAATTATCTTGACAAACTAGATATTGTACAATATAATAATCATGTGTCATAAAAGTTCAAAAGCCTTGAAATAACCCCCTGTAATACTCCAGTGTTTATTCAATGAGTGCCATATAAAGGGTTAAGGGGATGAACTACTAAAATCACATATAGAATTACTAGTTTTGGTGAATAGAGAGAGACAGATAGATATCATTATGGATCATAATAACTTAGCTTGTGTGCTAATGTGTAAATATCAGGATAGTGTATCATTACTTTGCAGCAGCAACAGCTGTGCAATATTGTGTGCATCAGGCTTTTAATAAAGCCTTTGTATTGCAGCTGTGCTGCTTTTAATGTAAAGCATGTGCTCGAGGGAAAGTGGCTGCCTGCCTTCCTGTCTATAGCTAAATAGCATCTTGCTAGTTAAGCTAAGATCACAAAACACGATATCAGCAACATATTCTTTTCAATACATCGTTTGTCATCCTGATGTTATGGTCATGGTGAAACATCAGACGCAATGTTGGTCGATAAAAGCAATGACAGAATGAATGGGGGTTGGGCTGCTGACAGCAAAATGATGAGGTGTGACCGCATCACTGACAGATGATAACGTGCGATGAAACTATAGCGACTCACCTGGTTATAATGCACCCTAAACGGTCTCAGATAGTTCGAGCTGGTGCACGGAACCACCTGAATGTTATTGATCTGCTCCATGGCTTTGACAAAGCTGCCCACGGGTACTTCTCACCACAGATGGCAGAGCCGCAGACTACTGGAGAATGAGGGAAATGTCTACGGAAGCCTGGGAAGGGCAGAATAAGAGCGCTATTCGTCTTTGCGTTGTAGTAATGTTCTACAGAGATGACTCTGCGACGCAGAAAACCGCCAGTCAGCGGTAGTTGCGGGTGGATGAGGTCATTCGCTTTCTCAGTTGATTTAAGGTTAAATGACGGACTCTGTCGCCTCAGCACGTCCCCTTTCAAGCTTTACAGCGCGCGCGCCTGACGCGCGAATGCAGGTATGCTTGACTCGTGCTGGACTTTCCTCAGATTTAGCGCCAACTTTAGGGAGCGCGCGATTTTGTAAATAAACCGCCAAAAGTCCTACATTTAGTAACTTTCTGTAAATCTTTACAGAGACGTTAAGGTCTAGTGAATTATTAATTTTATCCAGCATCTTCTTCGACAGGATAAATGTATTATCATAATTAGTTGTTGTTGTGTTATTATAAAATGACAGTTGATCAATATATATATATATATATATATATATATATATATATATATATATATATATATATATATATATATATATATATATATATATATATATTTAACTCTTCTGAGGGTAAAACATTGGTAATGCGTTCCCTGAAAATGAGTGTGTGTGTTTGTGTGTGTGTGTGTGTGTGTGTGTGCATATAAGCACAATAACTTAAAACGGAATTAGTTCACATCCATATGTGGTTTAAATATTTAAACACATCCTAGCATAACAAACTTTGTGTATTTAATCGTTGCTGTTTCAATGCTATATTAAAAAAAGCATCAACATGCAAAAATCTTTGTAGCCTACTTTTATACTTTGCAGTATTGCATTTCAAACTCAGCCTTTCTGTCTGGCAACTTACATGTTTCATCCTCATTTTCTGTTTTTTACCCCACAAAACACTCCACAATGGAAAAGTAAATCTTTATGCTTATCTGATTCCCTTAAAGCAGTAGTGATCTGTGAGGAACCGTCTAAACATATGGTTTCAATGTAGTTTAGAGAAAACAGAAGGATGTATTTGACATTGACATTTTAAGAATCCCTAAGGTAAGCTTTAATCATCAGGATGGGTGCAGGTTTCTTATCTGACCTCATCCCTCTGCTAACGTCTCATACAAACCAGCTGAAGAAGCTTATCCCCTCTTCATAGAGACATCTTTACATATAATTCTTTTGCTTGAATAGTTAAGTCTTAGTAAACAGTGACATATGAGGACGCAACTCTGAAGGACACTTAAGGTATGTTTAAAATGGTCCAGCTGTATGTTTAAACTGTTTACAACAGTGTCTTGAGAGATGGGGATGTTGGTGAGTTACCTTTTTTTTTACAAGCACTGAAAGTGCAAAACTGTCACCTCTATATGTAGGGTGACAATTTTCTCTGTGAATACAGCTTTCACACATAGAAATGACATCATCTAGTCTGTTGTCATTGACATAATGTCTCTTGATGGCTTGACAAGATTTTACAGACAGCTGAAATTGATCTATGTGGTAATTACAAAAAGCAAGACAATCAGGCACATCTACAGTCAAGGTCACCCACATAAAGGCATAAAACTGCATTGCAATTTCTCAATTATTTTTCACATTCCATTATATACAGTATGTTGTTTTTTTCACACCAAAGTTCTTTGGGATTGAGAATACTTTCACCAACATCATGTTGACAGATTAGTTCATTAAAATTACACTGTGTATAGTTAGATAGATAGTTGATATGTAGATTATATTTGAGACTATAAAATACATACGTGTGAGACTATAGTTTTCATTTATTCAAATGTGTGTTAGCTGCACGGTGGCGCAGTGGGTAGCACAATCACCTCACAGCAAGAAGGTCACTGGTTCGAACTTCGGCTGGGTCTGTTGACGTTTCTGTGTGGAGTTTGCATGTGCCCCGTGTTTGCGTAGGTTTCCTCCGTGTGCTCCGGTTTCCCCCAAAGACATGTGGTATAGGTGAATTGGGTAAGCTAAACTATCCGTAGTGAGTGAATGGGTTGCAGCTGGAAGGGCATCTGCTGCGTAAAACATATGCTTGATAAATTGGCAGTTCATCCTGCTGTGGTGACCTCAGAATAATAAAGGGACTAAACCGAAAAAGAAAATAAACGGATAAATATGTGTTTTCTGGTGAAATTCAATGAAAGGTGCTCTTAATAGGTTTGTATTTAGGAATGTCCGCTGTATCTGATTTTCCATTACTGTTTTAGTTTCACGATATGCTATGCAAGACTATAACTTAAAATAACAATAAAAAATGATAAATACATGACTTTTAACTTTTAGTCAAATATTAGTTTTCATCCAAAATATACAATAATGTGGCATGAATTTATAACATCTGATTTTAAATAGAAATATTTTTCTTCCCATATGTTCAGAAATATCCTTTTTGCTAAAATCAAACAAATATTGTAAAACAAGACACCAAAAACAATGGCTCAAATGTTTAATTTCTCCTGTGGCCATGAGTTTCTCTGTACAGCAACAGTGATTAATGTGACGGCAATTCTGTCCACAGTATACTCCACACCCTGTTCTTTCAATCATATTTCTCATACCTCTAATCATAGTTCTCAGAAGTCTCCCACACGAACAGTTTCCGCCCCTTGGTTCCTCTTTCCCTCCCTTCCAATCTTCTATGAGTTTGACTGGAAAAGTACAAGTTTTAATTTGATCTAAATTAGATCTTTTGATGAAGGCTGGGTGAAAGTCAACCGATAAGGCAGCAAGGAAATCCAGCAAGTTTCATATGGACCCCGGGGTGTGCACCTTTCCATCATCTTTAGACGCAATACTACCCGATACAGTGATTGCATTTGCCTACAATAATAAAATAATAAGCAATCACAACAGCACCATACATCCCAGAGCCAGGAGGTGTTGAGAGCAGTTCAAAAAGTGTAACAACCAGGATGCCCTAACTTTGATACTAAACTCAGAGAGAAACAGTGATGTCACCCAAACTGCAACATGGCACTCCGTCTCGGACATTCCGAGGGTCCCAATCTCTTCAAGCCAGTTTCCTCCATGGAGGGCCAGGAGTCCCACCCTCCATACACTTTCAGGATGTAACACTTTTGCTGGCTGATTTACATCTAAATAAACATTGCCAGACAAAACAATGTGCGACTGGAATGGAAACGCAGCCCTTTTTTCTCCACCCGGCCAATTGATATGGGCCGATTGAACAAGGCTGCACTCTATGATAAGCAGAGCTGGAGGTTTACAGTGGCTTCAGAGCCTAAGAAGTGGTTCACTGAGAGTTTAAGATGCCTTTATAAGGAGACTGAATTTAAATATGGATATAAATATTGATTTTATTTATTACAAAAATAAATGTAACAATTTCACCTTAACCAAAAACCAGCACAGGTGCATCTTAACTGATATGTATTAATAATATTTATCACTTTATTAGGTATACTGCTTGTTCAATTCCATTTATTTCTATTTTTGGTGGTTTTAACTGTTTAGATAGCATACAGGAAATGTATTTTTATATATTATTAGAATATTATTTTTTTATATTTTTAATATTTCAGATTGTGAAACACTCCAACAAACCAGGTAGACAGGAGAGTATTGGAGGCATGCTGGTGTAGTTGTAGTTAAATTAAAACTAGTGCTGTCAATTGATTAATCGTGATTAATTGCATATAAAATAAAAGTTTTTGTTTACATAATACGTGTGTACTCACTGTGTATACATGTTGTGTGTATATATAAATAAAACATAAAAGGTACGAAACCAAAATATTTACATATATATTTAAATATCATTTGTATTTGATGTAATTTAATTTAGATTGAAATTAAATAGCATTGCATTATATTATGTGTATATTTTTAATTGTCACTGTTAAAGTTCAATTCAGTTTAATTCAGTTCCGTTTAATTAAAATCTCACTGTTGAAGAACGATGCACTGAAGAGCAGCTCCACCAGCGCCAAACAAGTCAGCCAGAAGTGACCAAAACTCCAGAAACCAAGGATCTCCAAGGGACTTAAGCTCCAGCAACTGGCGAATAGGAAGAACAAACCTTGGGCAGACCTGTAGGTACACTGTAAAAAAAAAATCTGTTATTTTACATTTTCTTTTGGCAGCTGGGGTGCCGGAAAAATAAAACGTAAAATAACAACTGTTAAATGACAGACATTTACCATAAAATAACATACATAAATTTACCGAATATTAAAATTTAAGTAAATTTCTGTAATTTACTGTGTTATTTTACTGTACAGTAAATGTCTGTAATTTAATGGCTGTTATTTTACTTTTTTTACAGTGTATGTAATCATCAACCAATCACACTGCAGCAGCTAAATGCATTTAGGGATGTAGACATGGCCAAGACAATCTGTTAAAAGCAAGGATCTCAATGGGAAAAGAAAGCCAAATAAATTTACTTTGACTATGATATGACTCTTGAGTCAGAAGAGCTCGTCTTATATCAGAAACTGCTGATTTGCTGCGATTTTAATGAGCAACAATCTCTAGGGTTTACAGAGAATAGTCTGAAAAATAGAAAATATCCATGTAGGCAGCAATTCTGTAGGCAAAAATAATGTCTGATGACAGACATCAAAAGAGAAAGACAGCAGTAACTCAAACATCCTCTAAATACAACAAGGTCCAGAGAAGAGCAGCTTAGAAAGCAGAACAAACCTTGAAGAAGATGAGCTACAGCAGCAGAAGACCACAATGGGTGCCGGTCCTGTAGGCTAAGAACAGAAAAGTGAGGCTAATACATAATATACATATAGAAAGAGGCTTAACAATCTGGACAACAGAGAACTATTAGACCATGACTGATAAGGGAGGATGGAGGGAATTTGGCCAGGGCACTGGGATTACACCCCTAATTTTGGCAAGATGCGTCATGTGATGTGTAATGACCAGTCAGGACCTCAGCTTAATATCTCATTCAATTGATGGTGCTTCTTACATCATAGTGTCGCCATTTTCTTTGCAAACATTAGGTCTCTTATGCCCCATTCACATGGGGCATCAGCGTTAATGCTTCCCATTCACTTTGAATGGGTGACGTCAGGCATTGCCGAACTGCATTGTGGATCCGTTGGCGCCGCTTCAGTGGCGTCCCTCGCTGCCGAAGTTGGGGCTTTCTCAACTTTTGAAGTGCCAATGGAGACGTCAGCCAAAAAGATCGCTGTATGCAAATATACAAGTTCCGACAGTAGCTGATTGCTGACTAATTTCATTGGCTGATCGCGTCAGTCCCAACTTCAGACACGTCCTCTGTCAAGCGTTGACACTGAAGCCCCATGTGAATTGGTTGTTACCAATTGAGTACTGTATTACCAGTATTGTTGTTGACCATCTTGCCATGGCTACTTCCAGTTGCAGAGATTTCATGTCTAAAAGCTCAAATTCTGTATATTCAGTTCTGTATACTCAGATGGTTTCTCAGTCTTCAGATTTCAACCCAATAGAGCACATTTTGGAATGTGTTGGGCAGTAAAACTTGATTAATGAATGTGCAGCAGAAAAAATGCAGTAACCTCATGGTGCGACTACTATTTCAGTATAGTAAAAAAATCTCTGGATTTAGTTAAGGATTGACCTGACTGATTCAATTGTTGTTCAGCTATTCATCACACAGTCCAGAGTCATTCATTCGGGAAACAGACTACACTGGTGGTTCTATATGTTTTTAGATTTCATGGGGGGAAAAAGCCTAGAAGAACTTTTTGAAATAAGTTGTATTCACAACACAACAAAAACAAAGTAAAAGAAAATGATATAATTTGCCTCGTGTACACATTATTCTAAGAGTTATTTAGTGTTCTTTTTATAGTACAAAATGCACCAAAAGAGATGAAGCATCCACTGTATTTTGAAGCTATTTATAAGAGGCACCTTAAATATAGCCCTGTTTTCCGTGACAGAGCTTTGTGTGTGAAGTGAACTGCCCTTGTTTTGAACCGTGCACAGTATCCAAATAAGTAGCCGAAGAAGTGAAAGTCTGAGAAGACAAGATAATTCAAGTTGAGACATGGCTCATTACACAGTCTATCTCTTATAGCTGAATGGAAAACGGATACCGGATCGCTTGATCTTCTTTTCAGTCAGCGAGAGGCCCTCCTGCAAGACCCCCTGTATCTTATCAGACCATCTTTTTGGCTCGGGAGCTCCAACAGAGTGCTAATCCTGCACCTCAGAGCATCGCTCTGGTTTGGACCATCCCTTCAATCTGAATTACACTCTTCGCCGCTGCAACACAAGCCAGGCCCCAGCTGGCTCCATAGAATATGGGGTCAAGGAGCCTCATACAGCCATTTTCATATTTCTAGCTTTCCCTCTGTCTCCTCTTGTAGTCTAGGCACAGTAGGTTTATCAGTGAGGGTCAAGCTGGGATTTGTTGTTGCCGGAGATGACAGAGGTCAGACTTCTGGGAATGCACTTAACTGAGGTGCCGGCTACCCTTCTGTTAGTGTTCACAGGGTGTCAATCCAGACACGACATCCTGAGGAGATTGTGGCCTTCAAGGTTAACAGAAAAGGGGTCAATGACAACTATTTATGGATATACTGTACATATATAATCGAATTTAATAGCTAAATATGTCCTACTGTATGTTTATCCAATATGTTTTATATAATTTTGTGGAAATGCTTTAGTATATCAATCAAAACACAAGTAGTTAAATGACAATATACCAAAGTGTTGCTTCCACTTTACTCCAGAGCAATGCACATGAGCATCACGGGTCAAAAAGCTGCTCTGGAAAATAAAGGGTTTGTGTACGTGATGCCATGCGGGCAGGTGTGATGTGCGAAGCGTGGCTTTGGGTGGGACAAGAATGGCCATCGCCTGTCACATCAAACGAGACTTCGACCCTCCTCCCTTTCCAGGTAGGGACTAAATTAAGGCAACCTGATCTGTGTGGAACTCGCCTCTTGTGAATAGTTCTTCAAAGCAGCAGGCCTCTCTTCCATCCAAGGCCTTTGTAATGGAAACCACTGCTATTTTGCCTCTTGTATTTTCGGGCAGGGCTATTATTGTTCCTGTGGCCCCGGATGTGTTACTCAGACAAAAGCCCGCGTCTTGCACTTTATTTTGCGCAAGAATTATAACCGCAAACTTAGAGAAGCAGTGCAATCCGTTGCTGAAAGAGTTTGTCAAGTCATTTTTATTTGGGTAGTTATGTAAAACACTATTTTTGAAGAAAAAAAATAGAGATATGTAGTATATTTCACAGCTTGTTTGTTTTGTTTTTACATTTTTAGAGAACAAATATGTCAGCAAAAAATAAGAAAAATAACTCTTAATAATGTATAAATAGCTTGAGAGTATAGATTGTATTTACTGTTGGACACTTATCTTCATAAAGTATAGTGAAATTAAATTAATGACTTGGTTTAATGGTTGGGTTTCTCGGACATTTTCAATAAAAAGAGCTTCACTGGGCTTCAGTCACATGATCTTGAATTGGGTCCTTCGACTAATTAAAATGCTCTGTGGAATTGCCCCGAAACTAGCATATAGGGACATAGAGTGCCTCTCAATCATCAACCTATCTCCCAAGGTCGTGAACAAGTACTGGTTGTGTACACAAATTCGGCACTGGTAGGACAGTGATGAGCTGAGTTCACTACACACTCGGACACACTGAGTGTGAGATGAGAACGTCCTCATTGTACTTGAATTCAAGAATTACTCCAAAACTGGAATTTATAAACAACAACAGAACCAATCATTTTTATATATTAATTTGACCATATTTACCAAAGTTGCAAAAAATATATTATAGCTAAATAATACAATTTTTTCATATTCCAGCAACATTTCAACCATTAAACAATCGTACATTTTTGCTAGCTTGTTCCTAACCTATCTAGCTATGTATGTTAAAAATAAAGAATTTATTTTTAGAAAACATCTTTTTAGAAAAACATCTCTCGTTTGTCATTACGTTGAATTATTTGGTTCACGTAATTCATATTTCACAATTCTGAACGTCCATTATTATTATTCCAACAATCCATATTTATGCACCCTGATTTTCCCAGTTTATTGTGGGATTTTTTTATGGCGTGAACGTTTCATTGCACTGGGAGAATTTTGGAATTGAGACTACTGAACAAGGATGCTGATTGAGATGCACCCATGGTTTTTGGTGACAAAATGTATTAAGTTTCTATGTTTTTAGAAATATATAGATGAAAAAATTATTGTGAGATTCAAAAATGGCCACATACTGTATATAATTAGGCCAGAATATTAGGTATTTATGAATGATTTTACAATTTATTTTTTTCATTTATAAGAGTAATTTACTGAAATATGCTTGAGGCAGCCTCACCATACACTGTAAAAATAATTTTACGATTTATTGCCAGCTGCTGGGGTGCCAGAAAAAAACTGTAAAATAACGGCCGTTAAATTACAGTAAGTTACCGTAAAATAACAGACATTGAATTACAGAAATTACCTTAAATTTAAATTTCTGGTAAATTTCTGTAATTCAACCTCTGTTATTTTACAGTGAATTTCTGTAATTTAACGGCCGTCAAACGACCCCAGCTGCCAGAAATAAACAGTAAAATTAAAGTTTTTTTTACAGAGTAGAACAGGTTTGAGATTTGAATTTCTGCTGGTTTCTTCAAATCAAATTTAAAACTTTTTAAAACCCTTTTAAGACCATCATGAAAGAAATTTTAGACTTATTCAGGGCTAAACACAAAAGATTGTTTCTAATGGCCTGGCTACTTGTGTAAATAGTTAATGGAAGATCATGTAAAGTGATGTGTTGCTTTAGTTTCCTTTGCCTAATTAGAGAATTTAATTTAGAGGATTTGCTGTAAAAAATGTCTATCAGTTGTTGTGAATTGTATCTCTTTGCAATCACAACTTAAATATAAATATATAAACAGTTTTCTGATTGATTATTGGATATTGGTTGTCAGCCGATTAGGTAGCTTTACTTGGACATAGAAAAAATTAAGCCCTTTTTAAAGAGATTTAAGACTTACAACACTATATTTCAGTGTATTTAAGACTTTTTAAGGCCTAAAATTTTGTTTAAAAAAATTAAGACATTTTAAGACTTTTTTTTAAGACACCCTGGAAAATGAAAAAAAAGAGAATTAATAAAAGCAGTTCCATGAAGGTCCATTAATATCAGAGAAATGTTTAACTATTTACTGCATAATTTTATTAATTTTATGTGTAACAGTGAAAAAAAATTATCTCAGATACCAATTTATACAATGCGAATTGTGTCAAAGCAGCTTTACAAAGTCATAAAATTTCATGTGTGAAACAATCTCAAATCATAAGGTGCATTAAGTTTCTCAGAATTCTGGGTTTGTTAGTTACAGTACAGTATTCAATGATGATTCAGTTCACTTCAATATGAATATCATTAGAGTTGGGAAAGGTGATGGTAAAGTGCTAAAGAGGCGCCTGTAGGGATATTTTTAGAAGTGGACAAAAGCAGGAGCAGTCTTTAGGGATTACAGGGCCTGACAAGCCGACTGAACCTTGATCTCTCTCTCTCTCTTTCTCAATTTAGTAAAGAACAGCTGACCACCCGCTCTCCTGCAGGGGTACTATTTTAAATGCCCCGCAACTCAAATCCTATTGTTTTTATGTGAGGCTTTGCACACACTGGAGCTCGGCCTCAGATGCAGGACTGTGTTTTTGCGAGCTTGTGCCTCTCATCACCATGGGAATGCACGTTCCCTTGCTAATTACTTGCTTGAATTGGCCCACAGAGACACTGTTAATGACACGTAACCTGATCTGAAAAACCTGAGACGCACTGGAGAAGGTACGGTGTGAGGGGTTATGAGGTGTGGTGGCGGCAGCGGTGGCGGGGGCTGTAAAAGATGACCAAGGGAGAAACACAGTGTGACTAAACGCTAAACCAACTGTGCAAGCGCAGTTACATCTCTAATGCTAGCAGCTATTGTGTGTCCTGTAATGCTAGGGGTGGTCATATTGGTGGGTGAAGATGTTTCTGGAAGTATTTTTTCCAATAAGATTTTGAAAACATACTCATTAAAGCATAATGTAAACCAGTTAGAGACACTTTTTATTTCAGTTTTTGAAAATCGGACGTAATGGAAAGAATTACAACCAAGGGCAGTGCAGTGGCTAAGTGGTTAGCACTGTGGCTTCGCAGCAAGAAAGTTGCTTGTTCGAGTCCCAGCTGGTCCAGAAGGCCTTTTTTTGTGGTGTTTACATGTTGTGTGAACATGTAGAGTGTGTGGGTGCTTCCGAGCACTTGATGTTGTACTCTCAGTGTTGTTTTGCAGGTGGAAGTGCATCCAATGTGTAGAACTTATGCCAGAGTAACTGTTGGTTCAGTCGTCTATGGTGACCCCTGATAAAGCATAATAATAAGCAGAGGTAAGTGAGTGAGTGAGAACTACACCATGTAAAGTACTGTGAATGACAATCAAATAAACTTATAAATATGTTATTAAAATTAAGGTTTCAATTAACATTTTAGTTAGACATTTTCTGTTGAAACACTTAATTTAGCAATTAGTTTTGCCCTTGACATGCTTTTATTAGCAGTATGTGTTCTCCAATCATTTATTTAAGTGCTTCTAAACCATCAAGCAGAAAACTCAATAGAGTGCAACAGCTAGGTTCCGGAAATGAAAACTCCATTCATTTTCTCAATAGGCAAATTAATTTATAAAAATAACTGAAGACAAACCTAGTGTGAGCTAAGAAGCTGTTAAACGAGTGTATGTGCTTTTGTTAAACCTGTCACATTAATGAACGTGTTAAACAGCAGAATTCATGCAAATAAATACTACATTCCAATGAGGCCACCTGGACAGCTGAACACCTCGACTTTGGTGTTGGTCAGTCTGGCTTTGTGCAAGAATAAAATGAGATAGAAAACAAAACTGAACAAGAAATAAAAAAAAAATTATAAGCTGACAATGAATTCAAACAATGAACAGTAAAATTAGGTAACAAGAGGAAGGTACAAATGTCAAACTTAAGACATGACAATAGTTGTGTAAAATACCTGTTGCAGCATCTTTAATATTCAAGCCAGGCTCATTCTGATTACGTAGTCCTATATACTTCTGGTATATATATTTCTGGAGGGCACCAAATATATCCCAGGAGCTACGTTTTTTTGCAATTTTTGTATTTGCGAATGCACCAGAAGCCACTATGTATGCTTTTTCAGATCTCAAATTTCTCTCAGGAGTGCCATTCGCGCCTGCTGTTCTCGTGTAAATCCAACGGAGGCCGCTGTCGACTGACTGACCGACCGACTGATCCCCCCCACTCACCTACTTCACTAAACCCGACTGACAGTGTTTTGAAAAGCAATCCAGAAAAAGAAAAGCCCTTGTGGGGAAGCTTAATTTTTACCACATTTTCATATTTTACCACATTTTCACTCTGTTATTTACTTGTTTGTTTTATTTTCTGGCTTTTGTTTTACTTGCTTTCTGGAACCATTCTTCGCTAGACTAGAACCCCGTCTTTGCGGTCAACTCCTGTCTGCGTCTCAAATCCTCCGACGTAGGATGGTAACTGGTTACAGCAGAAAAGCCATCCATATGGAGGTAAGTGTTCGGCTGGTAAGCTCGAAATGGACAGGCGTCACACCCCCTAGTATCGTTCGTTTTAGAGACGAAATGCAGCCATACTTTCCTTTGGCTACATAATTCTCTAGGAATGTATATAGGGGTACGTTTTCAGATTGAGCCCACATTGTTAATACTATTAAAACTACAAAAGAAAATGAAAAAATTACTCATTGCTTTTTAATAACTTTTGCCGATTTGTAAGAGAGAATATATTATGTGGTGCTGCTCATCGTGACGCTTTGATTGGTGCATTCATAATGTAGTTTTTCTTCACAAATTCTATATTCAAGCTATAAGTTGAAAAAAACTATGAAAAGATGGCTTCAAGAAAAGTTTGTATCATCCATTAACAATCTCGTAGATCACGGGGTCTTAAAAAGTCTATAAATCACCATTCAAAATCAACTTCCCATATGGAGAATATGAATGGAGTTTTTACCTCCAAACCCTGACTGTTGTACTCTATGGCAAAGCCCCAAGTAGCAGCTGGGTTCATCAACCGTAGTCTAAGAATAATAATTAGTGCTTTTGTGATGGCAGTGGTATGTTAATGACACACTGGGCCACAGTCACTGCTGAACTGTATGCACGGAAATGAACTGCAGCAGCACTGCGGCCATAAACATCCAATGCACGTGATGTTGCATCAAGGAAACCTGCATAGAGAAAAAAAGAGGTGATTAACAGCCACTAAAGAAATTTAGACCCTAGTAACTAACAGGAATAGTCTGGCTCTATCAGATACACACATTTAACTTCTACAGACAACAATAAAAGTTCATTTTTTATTCATTTTTTCACCATTTTGTTTATGAACATTTTTGATACTTTTTATATTTATGAAAAAACAGAAGATGAAGAAGAAAAGAAAAAGAAAAAGAAAAAGGGGGAATCAAAGCGGTTGCCATAGGGGATACAAAATAAAGTCACTATATTTGAAGCACATTATCAAATATTGTTTACAATGACAGTCCATTTGTCCCAATACATTTTTCCCTTAAAATGTTTTCCAAGACACTTTTTTTGAATCAGGTCTTAAGTTAAACGTCAGTCTATCCATGCAGTGTATTTATTTTACAATCCTTATCCATCGAGCCCTTGTTGGAGGTTTTGTTTATAATCTTAAAAGATTTTTTAAAATAATAATAACTAATTTATAATATATTAGCTGATGGTTATGAACAGGTCATAACAAATTAACTAAACCTAAGCTCATTCTGAAAACGTATCGCAATATGTATTTCTGGAGAGTGCCAAATATGTCACAGGAAGTACGCTTTTTGCAGTTTTTGTTTTCATGAATCTGGCAGAGGCCACTGTGTACGCTTTTTGAGATCTCAAATTTCTCTCGTGAGTGCCATTCGTGCCTGCCCTTCTTACGTCAATCCACCAGAGGCCGTTGTCGACTGACTGACTGAATGACTGACTGATCGACTGACCAACCCTCCTCCCTTCCTAAACCCAACCAATAGTGTTTTCAAAAGCACAAATTGACCCGCACACCCACTTCCCTAAATCCAGAAATCCAGAAAAAGAAAAGCCCTTGCCTGTTTTTTACCATGTTTTGAGATTTACCACATTCGCACCCTGTTATTAACTAGTTTATTTAATTATTTAGCTTCTGTTTTTGTCTCGCCTGCTTTCTGGAACGTTCTTTGCCAGACTCAAACCTTGTCATCGCGGTCAACTCCTCTCTGCGTCTTAAGTCCGCCAACGTACATGGTGAGCTAACTGGACAAACAGATAACAGCAGGAAAGCCGTCCACATGGAGGTAATTGGTCAGCTGGTAAGCATGAAACGGTACATTCATTTTAAAGATGAAATACAGCCATACGTACCTCTGGCTACATAATTCACAATCTCCAGAAATTTGAGCTACGTTTTCAGAATGAGCCTATGTTGAAGTAAGTTTTAATTGTGCATTTGGATTGATGCATTTTATTGTAGTCCAAAAACAGGTCGATTTAGAGACCAGAGTTATTTGAGGCTAAAAAGTAAAGTAATACAGCAAAGCTCAAACACTTATGAATCCTGTAATGGAGTTAAAAAAAGAAGCCTTGGAAGTCAGCTTTAGATCATCACATTCATTATTGAACATTACTGAGTGTAAAACAAAGGCAGAGATCATCTGGGTATTCAGAAACCTTTTGTAATCACTACGGGGCAGAATTCATTATCAGTGTGAAGAAACAGTTTCACACCACCAGCATTCATTTTCACCTCTGACTCAGAGAGATCAAGACACCTGCAGTGGCAAGAAGAAGAAGAAAAAATCTCCATAATCTAAAAAAAGTGGGAGAGCTGAAACTGTCTTTCCTGGAACATAAAAGGTAGTCGTGATATGGTAAAAAATGATCACAAATGCATTCCATTTGTGACAAATAAATGAAAATACAAGTCACCTTTTTTCCACCCATAATGTTAACCACTAATATGGAAAGATTGTGTTGATGCATATCTCATCCTGTAAATTTGTGCATCAACATTTAGTGTAAACTGATTAGTCACCGATGGTCTTTCAGTAAACTGTTAATCACATATGGCACACTCATACATACACACACTAATACTTGCAACGCCCTTACAGTAAGGTGATTCTCATCTACAGTAAGAAATTCATCACCCAGCTATTTATTTTCAGCCTTTACAGAAGCCATGCAATAAATCTACACTGTTAGACATTTCAAAGGGTTTTTACAGTAACTTAGGGCGTACTCTCACTATGCACAATTGCCTTGAACCGGGCCGAAGCACGCTTGTCCCCCCACCCCCCGTCTCCCCCTACGGCCCACACTCACATTGCATTCGCGCCTGAGCACGCTTGCGTCATTGATGATGCGCTGTTCAGTAAGAAGCGCTTTCGCTCAGCACAGTGGACATTTCTTTATACCGATATATTGTTTTAGTTGTTTTGGATGCAGTGACACGCAGTCAAATATTTCGCCGAACAGATCAGACACTTTTGACACTCATAAACAATCATGAAGTCATTGTGCTGCAGGAATTAGGAGGTTTGCTAAAGGTGCAGCTGTCGTGCAGTGAGCAGTTTGCGTCTTTAATAACCTACGACAGTTTGCATTCATTAAACAGTAAGAATGATTAATAAACACATATGAAACAGTCCCTTAAAAGTCATGTCTCGTCTTCAGTTTCGGGCTCATGCGTATTTAACCGTAAATCAGTTTACAGCATAATAGCATAATTATATTCTCTGAAATTTCTGTAAATTACTGTAAAATACTAAGTAAACAGTTTACTACTGTAAATCTTTTACATTATATAACTGTAAATCAGTTTACAGCATGATACCATAATTATATTATCTGAAATTTCTGTTAATTACTGTAAAAAACTAGGTAAACAGTTTACTACTGTAAATCTTTTACAGTATATAACCGTAAATCAGTTTACAGCATGATACCATAATTATATCATCTGAAATTACTGTTAATTACTGTAAAAAACTAAGTAAACAGTTTACTACTGTAAATCTTTTACAGTATATAGCCGTAAATCAGTTTACAGCATGATACCATAATTATATTATCTGAAATTACTGTTATTTACTGTAAAAATAAGTAAACAATTTACTACTGTAAACCATTTTTATTTGACCTAAATATTTTATCATATAATTGTATTAATATTATATTAGTACTACTGACATAAAAAGGAAATCGCTGTATAAGTTGTTTGACGTCCCTGAAAATTCCCATAATTCCCAAATCCAGTTATTTTCATGTAAAAAAGAATTTGCAGTAAATGTGAAATACTGTAAATAACTTAGCAAATTACAGAAATGTCTAACAGTGCAGCACTTTCTAATAGACAAGCGCCATCCAATGGATGGAGTCCTGAACTGCCAATTTCAAGGCTAAAAGAATCAGAAGATTCATTGTGTTAAACACAAAAACAACCACAAGGACACTTTCAGATCAGCCATCTGTACAACCCCCAACTCTAAATCAATCTATAAGCAAAAAACGTCATGCGTGTGCTGTAAATCCATTACCAGATCCTGTTGAGCCACAATTCCTCAAGGTCTTGTGAAAGGATTTCCAAAATCGAGGCCCATTATTCGAAGCCAGGGTGTTTTGTTGTGCAGCTTTTGATTTTGCAGGCATCCCATGGGTGCCAGCGGTACGCCAGTGACCGGACGGCTGTAAATAAAGCCAGTGAGTTTTGGGTAACTCCCTGAAGGCTCCCTCTTTTCCTGTGCCACCCGCTTCAGAAGGGCAATATTATTCTGTCCCCAGGTCTGAAGAATGATTCCATTGTACTGGAGGTAGAAAGCGGCCTTCCTCCGAGCCCACTTTACTGCCGCCGTTCTTTATTTAAACAGCACCGCCTTTATCTGTACGTGCTCCTGCTGTCACTCGCCGGGCTCTGCTTGATAGGCCCTGATAAGGGTGGCGCTCTATGCAAACACGTCCCAGCAATGGGGACCGCATGGGTGACCAGCAGGAAGTGTCAACAAAGAACGGGGTATTAAAAGCTCACGACAAGTTTGATTGTTTCCCATTGTGATAATCATTATTTTATGGCACTTTAAAGTAGCTGCCGTCCTTTCATTGTTGCATTGTTTTGCCATTTAAGATCACTAGGGAATACTGATGTAGACATTTTTAAATAATATTTTAAAATTATGCATGCATTTTGTGTGAACAGATAGAGGTAGCTTCAATATTTCTCACAGTTTATCATAGTTTATTTGCTATAGTTTAGAAAATGTTGAGAAAATATGAGAACAGTTAAACTGTATCAGAGCAAATTGATGGGAGATCTTTAATAAAAAGGTACAGTATGTAATGGATTGCAATCAATCAAAGATAATTCAAACAACTCCCAGCAGGCACAGGACATCAACATGGCGTCAGATTGAAGTTGTACCCCAATATCATGAGGACATTGCATTTTCTTTGGAAATGAAAATCCAGTTGACGTTATAACCCAACGTCAGGCCGACATCAATATCCAACATCAAACCTAAAATCATCCAAATATCAACGTCTAATGATGTTACAGCTTGACGTTGTGTGGAAGTGACCACTATAACATCTATCAGACGTTAGATTTTGGTTGCCGTACCTGACGAATAAATGTCAGCATTTGACAACAATATGACGCTGGTTTAAGATGTTGGTTTAACATTCAGGCCCGTAGCCAGCCTAGTGAAGGGGTTCTTTTCCTCTAAACGTAGACATTTTTTTGCATTTTTTCCCACATTTTGTATTTGATTAAGAAGTTTAAATACAGCATTTTGTTGACATTTTATTTTGGGCTGGATTAGCTTGTCTTTTGGAACCATGTGCATGCTTTTTGCATTCACAAAAATAATGACTGTTTTGTCAAGTTGCTTACTAAGATTATGTGCAATATGTTGTAATAATCAATATGGACAATATTGATAACAATTATTTAAACTTTTAGATTGCTTTTTAAATATATTCAGATTGTATTAGTGGTTGTTCATCACAACACCACATGCTTGAATATTTAATTCGTGATTAATAATCAAACAGACATTATTATTCAAACATTTTCATATAATATGGCATGCAAAATTCTTACTTAGGCTTTTTGTTCGTTAACACATGCTTTATGTTTATAGTAATATTATTTATTTATTTTGCACTTTACATGTGTTTGGCTATAAAAGCACACCTACAGTACATGTGCACAGGTCAGATTTTCTCTAGGTCATAATTTATTTTATTTAAATTAATTTTGTCATAACAAATCATTAGACCTGTCCAGTTTCATCTGCAATGTGTCCCAGACTTCTGTAGTTGTCCGAGCGATCAGATTTATATCCAATCAGAATAAAACGAATGAAGTGACCAGTGTAAACAGCCTCAAAAACACAGATGTGACGGGATTAGCGCCTTTTGCTGTGAAGTGACAGCTGACGTCTGAGGACTCTGCTTGGTAGTAAAGCCTTTATGGGACAGTTATTTTCAAAAAATGTAAAGGCAAAAATAGGGAATGGGAGGTCATGGGACAAATCAATTATGCTCAATATTCAGGATTGTCAGTAGTAGCGTCATAGTAGCGTCAGATTCTCATCTGTTAGGAAGCAAATAACGTTAGCCCTACCCTGTTTGGCAGTCTTTTTGCACAAATGTTCAATATTTTGTGACAATGACGCTGCTGCCTGCTTTCTCATCCCTCTCTCTCATTTTGACCCATAGCATTACTCAGTATGAATGAGTATGTCACATCAAAGATTAAAATATTACAGCTCGTTGGGTTGTCACGTGATTTGAGTCACATTATTGTGGTTTGAGGCTCCATGTAATTTGAATTACTGGCCGTAGTTATTTAAAATAACACCTTATTATAATATTAATATATTTTTAAATTATATAAGATAATTAAAAGAACAAATTCTGGACCCTTTGGCCGTGGGGGGGTGGGTGATTGGAATCACCCAAACCCAACCCCCCTCCCCACCCAGCCTCCCAGCTATGGGCTTGATGTTGAATTTTGGTCAGCTTCCAACACAACATAAAATCAACCAAATATCAACGTTATTTGAAGTTGTTATTGGATGCCAGAATAACGTTGTCTTTAGACGCTGGCTAAACATTGAATTTTGGTCACCTGACGTCACGACCTAAATCTAACCAAATATTAACATCTTATGATGTTGTGTGCCTGCTGGGCTGATAGTATGACATAATTACAAGTACAGTCTACATTTGAAGCGTTTCATCACCTTTCATCAAAATCATTCTAAAACTATTAAATAATACCCATTCTTGTTTGAAGACAATTTTGAAAAAACCTTGGTCCACTTCGAATGTTGAGTACTGTACACAGTGACAAGAGCTGTCACTGGGGTGGTACCTTTTCGAAAGGTATATTTGTACTTATTGGTATATATTGGTACCTTAAAGGTATATATTAGTACCTTAAAATTTTAAGAGGTACTCTTTTGTACTTCTTAGGTACTAAAATGTACTCTTGGGGTATTAATAAGGACCCTTTAAGTACAAATATGTACCGTTCAAAAAGGTACCTTAATTTCTGAGAGAGTATGTATGAGGCTGTTCGATTAATCAAAGTCAATTTTCATGCACATTCTGTCAGTAAAGTTGATACAAGTACATCTTAGCATTCAAAATTGCAAATGATTTATTGGTTGATAAATTAAATTGCAATAAAAGTAGAGGCTTGGTTCATTATGTTGATGTAAAATATGGTTCTATATTCCTAGCAAAAAATATTCTCAGGGCTGTCAAATTTAGGTGAAAATCATCAAAAATGCTGGCAGTGGATGGCAATTTTTTTTAAATGCTGGCAGGAAAAAGAGTTAATAATATGTTTTTTTCTCCAAACTCAAGTAAGTGAAGTTTATTTATAAACTAATTTCGAGAGGATCACGTGCTTATGATTGCTATCGGCTGGATCCGCATTATCCAATTCTCAATGCACCAATTAGATGACTCCTAAGCTACAACAAATACCCTGGGTTACGTACCACCGCTATCTTCGTTTTGAAGAATCCCCCCATCCACCCCTACTCCTCCTTCTTCCTAGATGGGTGACACGGTGGCCCAGTGCATAGCACTGTTGCCTCACAGCTAGAATGTCTCTGGTTCCAGGCTTTACCAAAACAGCAGACGTTTCTGTGCAGAGTTTGCATTTTTCCCCATGCTCACATGGGTTTCCCCCCACCATACAAAACATGCAACTTATGTTAATTGAGTAATCCAAACTGGCACTATAGACATGCTCCTAGTAAATGGCTATCTCTCAAGAGCAATCACTGGCTGTTCATTGGTTTTTACAGCGGTGGAGTTCATGAGATCTACCTGAGCTCAAACTCCCCTCTCGCCTTGCAATGGGAGGGAGCCCCGGGCTCGAGGATCTTATGAGCTCAGGGCTCTCTCCCGGGACAACATGCCAAACAAGCTTATAATTAATCATCAGCTAAGGGTGAACTCTTGAATAACTTTAGTCGAGTGTTTGAAATAAAATTTTCAGTAAGATCGTTCCATATTTGTAATTATTTATTTATTAACGCTGTTACCTGGGTTTCATCTCCAATTACGTGGAAAAATTTCATGTGAGAGCACCCTCTGGCTTTCAGAGGACATTTACCACTGATCATAGAACCATGCTTCAGACCTAGTTTACACCTGAGTTTAGTAATAGTCTGCTTTTGATAGAATCAGCAAAAACACATCCTAATACCAGGTGAAAACAAAGCCTAAGTGGCTGCTCAATAAAAAAACAAGAAAATAAAATAAAGTTTCAGAACTCCTTAATTTAAAAAGCAAATTATTCTTTTCTACATTTCTGAAATGTCCAGATTTAATTGTTCAAAATATTCGAAACCTTTGCATAGTTGGTTTACACAGCCTTTACACAAAGACCAAAACTGGAGAAAGAAAAAGGTGCTTTTATAATGTATTATTCGCAACAGATCATCCAAAACAGTGCTGTGTGTTGGGCTATATCCAGTTGACTGCATTTGTATCATTTGATTCCTTATGAAGAGCTTATAAAACATTGCCAAGAATTCCTTCTTTACATTAACAAAGATATGCAGCAGAGAGATCTCAAATGAACCAAACGAACTCCGATGAACCACACAAACACCAGTGTTTGTTTTAATCAAAATAAACCTGCCAAGTCTGAACACATCCTAAGAGACCAAACGTATCATTGTGTGCTAATAACGTCAGTATACAGCCAGATCACAAATATTTGCAATCACTGTGGTTTCTTGTCTTTTTTAATAATGAGCTTCAACCAATCACAGCAGGACATTAACTTACATTTCTGTGAGAGATAATGGCCATTTTGGTTTTTAACAGACAGTGGAACTATATATATTTACTTTTTCATACAAATAATAGTCTTTCTTGGTGCAGAAAATTTTGCAAACATATAATAAATAAACTATCCTTGAGAAATATCTGAAACCGCATTTAAGAAGTTCTTTGAAAGCTAGGCTGCAGGTTTGTCAGCCCTGGATGGTACACAACAACAGTATGTTCCTGAATGCAAATGCAGTAGTGCCTTGGGGTTGCATTTGGATCTTTTGTTAAGTGTTGGATAGTTTCCTGTATATCACCACACCTGTGTGTGCCCAGAAATCAGTGGAGGGGTCAGACCGCTTGCCCATACATGTTAGCATTTTTCTCTCAATCAGGCCACAGCTTTGGTAATCCTGAAAAAAAAGAAACTTTGTAAAGAAGGGATTGGCTTAAATCAAAATACGCTTCTGTTTTTGGTTTCTATGGAGCATGTGGGTTTATTTCACTTGCGTGCCCATGTAAAAGCTCAGACCCTGGTTATTTGATTTCAATAATAAAACATAAGAAGTTTGTGTTTTACATCAACAAGGGCCTTGGGCCAGTTGCTATGGCCTACTGACACAGACCTGCCAGCAGTTTTATATGCTAACAGATCTCCTTAAAAAGAAAAGATCTGTTGAAACTCATGCAGTCACCCTGCACCCTTATTTCAGAGCTGTATAGCTTTCTACTGTATCTACTGCAGAACATAGAAGATATTTCAAAGAATGTTTCAGCAGTTGTTGTCCATGGAATGAAAGCAACCCAGGCTCATTCTGAGAACGTAGTCCCGGGGACGTTTCTGGAGACCGCGAAATACGTAGCCGGGGGTACGTTCTCAGAATGAGCCTGGGTTGAATGAAAGTCCTTGTGGGACACACAACAAATATATGACAAAAGCTTGGGGAAAATGACACTATACTCTAATATCTGTTGTATTTTTTTAAGAACAGATAGGTAAGTCTTAATTAATTTCATATTACATTAACATTTTAAAGCATTAATATTCTCTGTATTTTCAGAGGTGTATTTTTACTTAGAATATAGGGTTAACTGTCTCCTTTTAGTTGTTTTTTGTTTTGCGTGTGTATCTTGTATTCCTTACATTGTGAAGACCAAATGTCCCCACAAGTATAGCTATACCAGTAATTTATCCCCTTGTGGAGACATTTTTTTGGTCTCCTTGAGGAAAACGGCTCATAAATCACAAAGAATGAAGTATTTTGAAAATGCAAATGTTGGGGTTGGGTTGAGGTTAGGGGGTTAAATATACAATAGTAAAAAAAAGGAAGTTCCCATAAAGATAGCTTTGTGAAGTGTGTGTGTATACTGATCAAATGTTTGGGGTCATTTTTTTTTATTAATGAGAAGCTGCTCGGGAATACAATGTGGTATGAGTAAAAAAAAAAGCTATATTAAATATTAATATATTATAATATTAATATATTATATGAGTAAGTTAAAAATATAAAGTTCTAATAAGTATACGAACTGGCGGTTCATTCTGCTGTGGCGAACCCTGATAAATCAACAAATCTCATGGCAACTCGTAACTTTTTGATTTAGTGGCTTATTCGTATGAATTCATACGATTTCGTTCGTATAATATAGTACGATTTGCTTATCCCCCAATGACAGTTGGGCTTAGGGGCAGGGTTAGGTGCCCTGACTAGGGCTGGGTGATATTGCAAAAAAAAATATCACAATATCATGTTTCATATCATTCGATATCAATAATTATTGAATATTTTTAACAATACATTAAGGAATATTAGGTTTTTTTTATTTACCACTTTATTTTAATTTACTAACATTAGTAAATATTTTTGTTTTAATAGTCAAAAACTAAAATATTTAAACAAATATCTCATAAACATAAGTGTTAAAGGGACTCTTAAACTTGATACATTAAATGTTAAAAAAGTGTGTGCAATAGTAGAGCATAAATACTGCACAATCAAAGCAAACTTTAAGGTAGATCAACATCTGTAAGGTGTCAATAGTAATGATACAATAAACCTTCAACTCTGTAAACAAAACAAACTATGATAATCAAATCTGAGCTTTCAAGTAAAGGAACTAACTATCATTATTCAAATGCATATTGCAACATTACAACTTGTGAAGTTGAATGACTACATTACCCTCTATGCTAAAAAAATCTTTCAGATGGGGTGCTAGTGGTTGGGATGCACAAGAAAAGAAACCAAAAAGCCACTGCGGTCACATCCTTACATCCTTTTTATTTACAATCTCTTTACTTCTGCTAGCACTCATATTCGCATGTGTTGTTATTCTAACTTGAAGTGACAAGTGAAAGCACATGATTTCGGTTTCCTTCACCATTTGCAATGGGTTTTGCGCTCGCACTCCCCTAGCGTCTCTCGTAACAAGGCGACCATCAAGCGTTTTCTCAGAGGATGACAAATGGAGAAACCATTGCTGCCGCTCCAATGCAAGTTTATGGGGAAAAGTAAAAAGCACTGCAGTGTTTAAGTGTGCTGTGTTTGTCTGAGGTAATTAGTCTGCAGTCATTACTGAAATGTGTATATTCCATACAAAGTGTCAAGCAGATTGATTAGTTCTACTTGCGTCGTACATATCGCATGCCTCCATTGGAAATGACAAACTTACACCTTATTGGCATTGCTTCCATGGTGCATGCTCAGCAGCCACATTTTAATAAAACTATAGCGCTTCATACCGAATCTTTTTTTAATCGATATTGACAATGTTCGATCAATAAAAGTCTATATAGATTTTATCGCCCAGCCCTGAACTCATTTGTAAGAATTCATATGAATTAGCCACTAAACTGACAAAACGTAAAATACTTACCTTTCCTCGTGAGATCAGGCTGGATTAATCAGGGACTAAGCTGAAGGATAGCGAATAAGAGTATACGAAATATAAATAATATGTTACATTTTATAAAACAAAACACATTTTAAATGCATTACAAGGATGAAAAAGAAATTCTTTACGATGGGATCATTATATACCATATAGTGGTCCAAACGTTGGACAGCCCCTGCCACATAACCAGGATTTTTACCGTGGACCTGAAATAACCTTCATCAACAGCCTTTTTCCGCCTCCATGAATTGGCTGCCACATAGGTTTGTTAATGATTATTCCACATCTCCATTGCGAACTAATAATAATAACAGTTCCCGGAACGTGCCGCAGAAGTTAGCTCCCTGTTTGCTCCCTTTAACTAATCCCTAATGAAAAAGAGTTCCGCTCGATGGCGAACCGTGCACCTCCTCCTGCTCCTGACATGAGGAAACACATCCCATCATCAGCCGCCTACGCCTGCGCTTCTCCTCACGGATAAACCAGCTGCAAGCCACCTCCAAACAACCCCAAAACAATGGCACTCACAAGCCACATTCTCCTCCATTCGCCATTCTAGGCATAATCATTATTCAATACAGACTGCTCGGGCAAAGCCTAAACACGTCCTGTCATCTGACGGCTTAAGGCCCACTTATCATACACCGTCATGCTTGGAGGAGCCGAGAGTGAAGCCGAACGGCATTTCCAGTAAAGCCAACGGATCCTGGAGAGAGAGTCGGAGGACGGTATAATTGAGCAGAAATATGATCCGTGCTGTAACACTATCTTCCCAAAGTACAATGCGCTGATATAAGAGATTGTTGTCATCAGGGGAGGCAATTAAGTATAAAGAGGGAAGAAAAAAAGAAATAGGTGAAATGAACTATGGGGTATGTGGTGCTTCAGTGTCAGAATCAGTGGAATCGAAGCTCTCCTGGGAGGAAGGCGACTCCACTTCAAATGGCGCTTTCGACTGGTACTGTACTGTATATGGGAATGGCATCAGCTTTCTATTGAAGGAGTAGTGCAATGGGAAATGAGAAACCGCCATGACCTCTGCAAAACACTGTGTTTTCTGAGGAACACATGATTTAAAGAATATTTGAGTTATGCTGTTTTCTAAAAAAAAAAAAAAATCACAGTGGCCAACAACTGGTTTCATGTTATTTTTATTATTTATTTAGGTTTGTGAATTGCATTATTGGACCTTGATCTCTGCTCCATTAAAATAAATATTAATGACATTTTTATTAGTTTGGAGCGATATATTGTCTGGGTTGCCCATGGTAAATTTGGTATAATGACCGAATGATGAGTTAATGAGCTGCCTGTACCTCTTCTGCTAATATTCTTTTTATTTTATGTATTGTTTTAGACTATAAAAACGTCAATAAAAGTCACTGTGTCAAACTTTAATGTCAAAACTTGTCAGAGGAGAGATCAAGGTCCTATGATGCGATTTGAAAGCATAAAACAGTAATACCCATGAATCAAAAGCTATGGAAATTTGTTAACAAACAGATTTTGTTTTACAGTGTATAATAAAAACAACTGGAGTCCTATATAAAATAAAATATATATATATATATTACAGTTGAAGTCAGAATTATTAGTCCCCCTGTTTATTTTTTTCCCCAATTTCTGTTTAACAGAGATTTTTTCAACACAATTCTAAACATAAAAGTTTAAAAAACTAATTTCTAATAACTGATTTATTTTATTTTTGTCATGATGACAGTAAATAATATTTGACTAGATATTTTTCAAGACACTTCTATACAGCTTAAAGTGACATTTAAAGGCTTAACTAGGTTAATTAGGTTAACTAGGCAGGACAGGGTAATTAGGCAATTTATTGTATAACGATGGTTTGCTCTGTAGACTATCGAAGAAATATATAGCTTAAAGGGGCTAATAATTTTGACCTTAAAAAAGTTTTGGAAAAAAATTTAAAACTGCTTTTATTCTAGCCAAAATAAAACAAATAAGATTTTCTCCAGAAGAAAAAATATTATCAGACATACTGTGAAAATTTCCTTGGTAAACATCATTTGGGAAATATTTAAAAAAGAAAAATATTCAAAGGGGGGCTAATAATTCTGACTTCAAATGTATATATGTGTGTGTATATATATATATATATCAAATATGCTTTTGAAATAACTTTCTTGCGCTCACCAAGTCAAGAAATAAACCATAGATATTGGGAAATAATTGTGCTGTTTTCTGTTTTAATGTGTTTTCTGCATCATTACTGCAGTGTCACATGACTCTTCAGAAATCCTTCTGATATGCTGAATGTTGACAGCTGCAAGCGTGACTAATATTTTGGTGCAAATCTTGATACATTTTTACTGCAAATTCTGTGAATTTATGTTTTTTTTTCAATACTGATAAGAAATGTGATATTTGATTATACAATTTTATGAAATTTAGAAAGAAAAACACAATCTGAGAATTATTAGTTTTAACCCAATTGGTCTATTCATTCATTTTCTTTTCGGCTTATTAATCTGGGATTACCACCAACTACTGCAGCATATGTTTTACACCGCGGATGCCCTTCCAGCTGCAACCCATCACTGGGAAACATCCAAACACGCTCATTCACAAACATACACTACAGACAATTTTAGCTTACCCAGTTCTCCTATACCGCAGGTCTCTGGACTTGTGGGGGAAACCAGATAGCCCAGAAGAAACCAACGCAATCACAGGGAGAACATGCAAATTCCCCACAGAAATGCCAACCGACCCAGCCGAGGCTCAAACCAGCAACCTTCTTGGTGTGAGGCGATCATGCTACCCACTGCACCACTACATCACCCTTCCAATTGGATTCCTTTTGAATTTGAATGTTGAAATTATAAAATACATTAGCATCTAACAAAAAAAATATCAAATCAACTATCACACAGAACAGCAATAAATAAACAGTGTAATTTGCTTAAACATTCACTTTCAAAGAAAAGTGAATCAGTGGTGTCAGTGTATCAGTACATCAGTACATGTATGAACAAATTTCAATCCAAAAGGTGTGTTTTTAATACTGAAATAGCTTTAGTTATCATTTTACAATTTTTATCTAAAAGATTATACCCTATAAAAATATCAGTCAGTCCATACCATAAATAAACTAAATAAAAGCAATTAAAATTAGATGTATTTTCAGTCATTATTAGTCTTAAAGCATTTGCAAAGTTCATGCTGTTTGCTAAAAACTATGTTTTGTTTGTTTTGAAAGAAATGTTCTCTATCTATTTCAGGTCAAAATGAACCCGAAACCTTTAAAACATGTATGATGTGGGGAAAAAAGGGTAAGTGTGATATTATAATCATGAAAAATACCAAGTATGCTGTCCTTGTATGATTCCATATTATTCAAATCACTTAATGGAAATGTTATACATTGAATATCTGTTAAAAAAATTCTAATACATCTCCAATACAAAAAATAATACTGAAAAAATGCAAATTTGTTTAACACCAATGGTTTCCCTCAAACCTTATTATTAAAATTCCAGTATATATTCAAAGTAATTATACAAAAAAAGGATTGCTCTAAAAGAAAACATTGATCATGCTCTACTTCATTTGCTGGATTTGAAAAAGGAAGTAAAGAAGATGGTTTGAATATTTTTCTTTGATTGTTTGGCGACAGCGCCATCTGGTGGTTCATGTTAATCCACTGTTTTTACAGAAGAATTGTCAACGCCAGAAATGATTGGAGTTATAATTTTTATGCGCTTTTGGAAGTTCCAAAAAAAGCCACTATCCAAGAAAATATGGAATTATTCTGACTGTGTTTGTGTTTAACAGAAAAAGTCATAGACTAGTCTCCAGCGCCTAGACTGCAGCTCTGCATAAGAAGTTTGGCCAGAGGAGAAATAGTCATGCCCAACTGAGCCTGGTTTCTCTCAAGGTTTTTTTCCTTCACTTTCGTTATTGGTAAAATTTTGTTCCTCGACACATAAGAACTCTTTCCTATGTTGCTTTCCTATATATATCATCAGGAAATCTCATAGAAGAAAGACTAATCTATCAAAGTGCATTATAGGTAATAGTGTTGTAAATAAAGTTCCGTTTTCTTGCACAGACAGATCATTTTATTTCATAACAGCTCAATGAGCTCAGGAGCCACAGGAATTAAATTTGTTTTACCTGAATGTTTTCTTTTTACTCTCAAATTGCCGACAGCTGTTGATTTAAATTTTATGAATCACCAAGGACATTAACTTTAGCTGAACATCTTCTTTAAGGTTCTACAAAAGAAAAAGGTCTCCTACACCTTGACTGAAATGACTGCGTAGACAGTATTTATTTATATATATATTTATATATTTTTTTTTTAACGAACTTCCCAATTGTGCACATTTACATACAGATTATAAAGAGTTACTTGAATGTACAATAAATAAATTATAAAACTCTTAGTAATGCAGTATTGTTGTGGTGTTTTATGAATGATTGACTCAGAGACACTAATGTCCTGCTGATGATGGCTCTCACGCTTCTTTCATGACTTCAGTGAGATCCAGAGTCAGTCTGCAGCACTTGCCTGAGGCTCTTCTGTATAGCAGGCAGAATAAATGGAGTCATGGGAACTCAGTCACACCCTTCTCCATCTCCGTTCCAGCTTCCCTGGAGAGAGAGCTGCAGCATAAAGACCTGAGCTGATGATTGAACACTGAACATTTTGACACAAGCACACTTTCCTTTTTTTCTGAAGGCACCTACAGCATCACTGTGAACAAACTGCATAATACACAGTTTTATACAAACTTGATTTAATGTCTGCGTTATGTTACAGTAAAAATACATCAAAAAGCATGTATATTATAAATATAATTTAATGTTTCATTCATTCTCTTTTCGGCTTAGTCCCTTTATTAATCCGGGGTCACCACAGCGGAATGAATTGCCAACTTATCCAGCACATGTTTTTTGCAGCGGATGCCCTTCCGGCCGCAACCCATCTCTGGGAAACATCCATACACACTCATACACTACGGACAATTTAGCCTACCGAATTCACCTGTACAGCATGTCTTTGGACTGTGGGAGCAACCGGAGCAAACCCATGTGAATGCAGGGAGAACATGCAAACTCCACACAGAAACGCCAACAGACCCAACCGAGACTCAAACTAACAACCTTCTTGCTGTGTTTATTTTATTTAAAAAATAATAATAATTATTTCTTTTAAAAATATTTTTAAATGATGTTTAACAGTGCAAGGAAATTTTCACAGTATGTCTGATAATATTTTTTCTTCTGGAGAAAGTTTTATTTGTTTTATTTCGGCTAGAATAAAAGCAGTTTTAATTAAAAAAAAAAAAAAACATTTTAAGGTCAAAATTATTAGCCCCTTTAAGCTGTATTCTTTCAATTGTCTACAGAACAAACCATCGTTATACAATCACTTGCCTAATTACTCTAACCTGCCTAGTTAACCTAATTAACCTAGTTAAGCCTTTAAATGTCACTTTAAGCTGTATAGAAGTGCCTTGAAAAAATATCAAGTAAAATATTATTTACTGTCATCATGGCAAAGATCAAATAAATCAGTTATTAGAAATTAGTTATTAAAACTATTATGTTTAGAAATGAGATGGAAAAATCTTCTCTTTGTTAAACAAAAATTGGGAAAAATTAAACAGGGGGGCTAATAATTCAGGGGGTTTAATAATTGTGATTTCAACTGTATGTAATTTCCTTTCCCACTAATTTCATTCCCACAAATTTTTGGTAACAGAAAAAAAAATTAAATAACCAAATAATTGACCAAATAATGAATAATTTGTGCCAAATATACAGAGCAGCGAGATGAGTTTCAAAATGTTTAACAAGTAAATATATAAGTAAATAAAATCATTTTTTATTAACAAGAAGCAGGTGAATGAAAACTCAAAGAAAGAAATGTTAAAACACAAATGGCAAAAGGTCAGATAGTCTTTTTCTGTACCTTTAGTCTTATTAATTACATATTTTAAAAAATATTTTGCTGTTTGTTCAAACTAGATATGTAAATGAGCTTAAATAACACAATTCTTGAGATTTTATTAGGACAGCTTTGTTTGACTTCAATCAACTTAAGATAACTTGATTGATTTGTGTTGGAAAACCTGAATTAAATTGTGTGAAGTGCCTTATTTACAGTGTAGTCAGAAGTCAGAGGTCTTCACATATTAAAAAATTTGTAATGAATCAATGGTTTCCAAATGTTATAAAACATTTTTTAAAAGTTGATCCTTTTTTAACACATTTTATTCTAGATTTAAATGTGAAATCAAATTGCAAATCACATGGACATTTCTGGGCGTTTCTTTTTATTTCCATTCTGACAGTATTCTCCTTACTAAGAGTAAGGCTATATATATATATATATATATATATATATATATATATATATATATATATATATATATATATATATATATATATATATATATTTTTTTTTTTAAATGTTAAATGTTATATGTCAAATATAATACTGGGCGTCATATTAAAATTAAATTACATAAAATAAAACAAATGTCCATTAGTTTTTAATTTAATGAATTTTTACATTTATTTACTTATTTAATAAATAGGGTGTCACTTTGGCGCAGTACGTAGCACAGCAAGATAGTTTGCTGGTTCGAGCCTCGCCTGAGTTGGCATTTGTTCTTCCCGTGTTCGTGTGGGCTTTCTCTGGGTGCTCCGGTTTCCCCCAAAGTCCAAAGACATGCGCTATAGGTGAAGTGAATACATTGAATTGGCTGTAGTTTATGAGTGTTTTTTCAGTGTTGGGTTATGGCTGAAAGGGCATCCGCTGCGTAAGATGTGCTGGATGAGTTGGTGGTTCATTCTGCTGTGGAATGTGGCAACCCCTGATTAATAAAGGGACTAAGCCGAATAAAAATGAATGAATTAATGTATTTAATGAATGTACTCTAGTGTATGGCTTGAAGGGCATCTGCTGCATAAAACTGGTTAGAGTAATTGGCAGGTCATTCCTCTGTGAGTAAATCAGGGACTTAGCCAAAGGAGAGTGAGTAAATGTACTCTCTTGAGTGGCATCAGAAATTAATCATTTAAATTTTGTACAATTTACCTACAGTTTTTATTAATAGTTTGCATTAGTTATTATTTTAAAATGATAAGGTTAAGTTTACTACATTTTAAAGCATTTTTATTGTAAACATACACACAAATGTATTAATAAATTAACATTTCTAAATCTACTTCTAAAATAGCATTTCTAAACCAAACCAAAACATTTAACAACAAATAAGGGAAGGGATTGGGAATTTGTGGAATTACATAAATCCAATTCAGTGTAATTCTGTCAGGCTATCTAGGAATCTGAGTGCATTTCATGTGGGCCTCTGTCATAGATATTTACATTAAATGTTGCCTACGCTATTGTTGTCTATTGGAAGGAATGTGTCAATTGAGCTGCCATTTTAGTACAGGGTAGCGCTACTTTGAATTGAATGTGGGACCAAGGTGCAGTGGAGGACTGATTATCCAGAGCCAGAGATATACACACATATATACATATCTATGATCGGGAGTTTTCCCGAAGGTCAGTATGCAATTGTTTTTTTTTAATTACGAAAATTATAATTTTATATCACTTTTCTACATCGATGGATAAGTGAGCGCACAGGCATTGCCTGCAAAGAGCATGTGTTTGTTCATTCATTAATAAATTCATTCATTTTCAATTTCATTCATTCACTTTTCTGGGGCTGGGTCACGGGGGCAGCAGTCTTAGGAGAGAACCCCAGACTTCCCTCTCCCTGGACACTTCCTCCAGCTCCTCAATCCCGAGACATTACCAGGCCACCCGAGAGACATAGTCCCTCCAGCCTGTCCTGGGTCTTACCCGAGGCCTCCACCTGGTGTGACATACATGGAACACCTCCCTGCATAAGCGTCAAGGAGACATCTGATGCCCAAGCCATCTCAGCTGACTTCTCTTGCTGTGGAGAGGCAGCGACTCTACTACGAGCTCCTCCCGGGTGACAAAGCTCATAACCATAGGTCAGAGTAGGAACGTAGACTGACCAGTAAATCGAGAGCTTTGCCTTTTGGTTCAGCTCCTTTTTTTACCACAACGGACCGGTACATTGACCACATTACTGCTGCTACTGCACCAATCCGCCTGTCAATCTCACGTTCCATACTTCCCTGAACAAAACCCCAAAATACTTGAACTCGTCCACCTGGGGTAACGACTTTCCTCCAACCTGTAGATGGCAAAGCACCTTTGTCCGGTGGAGCACCATGGCCTTGGACTTGAAGGTGCTGATTCTCATCCCAGTCACATCACACTCAGCAACAAACCGCCCCAAAGCATCATAAAGGTCCATGTTCGATGAAGCCAATGGAACAACATTGTTTGCGAATAACAGAGATGAGATCCTGTGGTCCCCAAGCTGGACCCCCTCCAGCCCAAGGCTGCGCCTTGAAATTCTGTCCATAAAAAGTTAAATTTGATCTAATCCATGTGATGAAACACACCTCCTCTCCTGCTTTCACTTCTAATTCTAACAGAGGGAGTGATTTGGTTGTGAATGAATTCCTTTTATGAAAGACTCGTTCACTTAACCGACAATAACACAAGTTTCTGGCATAGCATCGTCTTGTTGTCATATTTCATTTACATTGTTTGCTTGATATATTTAAAGAACTAGCATAAACGGCAACACGGTGGTGCAGTAGGTACTGCTGTCGCCTCACAGCAAGAAGGTCGCTGGTTTGAGCCTCGGCTAAGCCAAAAAGAAAATGAATGAACTAGCATAAACCTAGTATTGAGTGTGAGTTGGTGCTACTTTGCTTTATGGTCAATGCAGTAAGCGACTGTATTATCATCAATAACGAGACTTGTTTAGCACGAAAGTTCATAACATACAAAAACAAAAACACTAAATCTTACCTATAAAATGTTCTGCCTTTGTGCTTTGTTCTCTTTGTTTTCTCGTTACTACACCCATACACGGTACTAAAAATCCAGCATCTTCACATTAGCTTTAGTCTTGACTTGTGCGGTTGAATGACTTTTGTCCTGGGAGTCCAGTGCCAATGTGCTGGCGCTATTGATGCTCAGGGTCCGTATGCGATATCTAGTGTATACATCTATGGGCATCTGTAAGATTTGGTTGTTAATAATAATAATAAATGCATTTGCACCAGAAAACTAATGAAATGGTTGTATTTATACTTATTTTTTGGGTAGATTTTTTTTCAGGAAACTAACTCCAGAGGTAGCAATCCCCACAGGAGCACTTTGACCCTGAGCATGTGCCACGGTTCTGACCGGTGGGTCTTTAACTGGCAAAAACTTTCTTTAGAAACACAGACAGATGCCAGGACCAGCAGGCTTACTGTTACACATCTTATCCACATATCAGTCACAGACCTGAAAAAAAAAACAGACCCCCACACTTTGCTGTAATTTTACCCAACCACCATCATCTGCATTCATTTGAAGTGTCACGACTGAAAGGAAACACCAGCCTCAACCTCTTTCTGATCCGCTGATTCTGTTTCTTTCTCTCACACTCTTTTTGTGTTGACACTTCCAAAGAACTGAAAGGGGAAACACTGTCTTTCTCAGCGATGCTACTTTAAGAAGGAGGGGTATGGCTGTGATATCAGAGATAACAGACAGACGTGTAGCTGGATACTGTACTTATGCATTCACTTCTTTAAAAACCAATGCAAACAAGTCATCAAAAAGCAAGGATTGTGTTCTCTTGACAGAAGTGCTCTCTTGTTCTCTATCTCAACAGCATGTATAGGCTGCGCAATAGTCTCAGGGTTCAGAATGTGTTTCATGAACAGCAGAAATAAAGTATTTTGGAAGATAATTGTGATAAATGAAAGAAAAACGACTTCCATTGTTGTTCTACTCTCAGTGACTTTCAGTGTGTTTTTAACCCTGCTATTTGCAGCCATTTTATCTTCCTTCACACGTGAATCTAAACTCATTGTTATTTATTAACGTGTCTACTCATAATGGGTCTGCACATAACTGGCTTTAGAAAAATCATTAAAATGATGAATGGCTGAAGAAGAGTCCTGACCGCAGTCATTAACCTGAGTCTTACATCTACCAAATGTCATTCCTCCTCATTATCACAAGCGCTCCAAAAGTCTTCGTTTGTTACAGATTCATGTTTTGTTGCATCATGTTTGAAGCATTGTTGCTCAAAACTTATACAGCAGTGGTGCTCACAATGTTTTACGTTGTCAAATTGCTGTTTTTTTGTAACAGCGAGACTGTTCTGGGTCGCCAACCCGATTTCACCAAGTACTGTAGGTCATGTTCCTGGATTAACATACATATATATGTTTACCGTTTATGTTAAGCTTAGGCTTACGGTTAGATGTATGCACTTCTACATGATTGTAAGCCAACTATTCCCCTCTTTATTGGGGAATAAATTACAGTTATGGTTGGGTTGAGGGGTAGGGAAAAGATATGGATTACATTCATCATCATTCATTAATTTTCTTTTCGGCTTAGTCCCTTTATTAATCGGGGGTCGGCACAGCGGAATGAACCGCTAACTTATCCAGCATATGTTTTTTAAGCAGCGGATGCCCTTCCAGATGCAACCCAACACTGGGAAACACCCATACACTCTTGCATTCACACACATTCAGTTGAATTATTAGCCCCCCTTTGAATTATTTTTTTCTTTTTTAAATATTTCCCAAATGATGTTTAACACAGCAAGGAAATTTTCACGGTATGTCTGATAATATTTTTTCTTCTGGAGAAAGTCTAATTATTTGTTTTATTTCGGCTAGAATAAAAGCAGTTTTTAGTTTTTTATGAACCATTTTAAGGTCAAAATTATTAGCCCCTTTAAGCTATTTTTTTTCGATAGCCTACAGAACAAACCATCGTTATACAATAACTTGCCTAATTACCCTAACCTGCCTAGTTAACCTAATTAACCTAGTTAGGCCTTTAAATGTCACTTTAAGCTATATAGAAGTCTCTTGAAAATATCTTGTAAAATATTGTTTACTGGCATCATGGCAAAGATAATATAAATCAGTTATTACAAATGAGTTATTAAAACTATTATGTTTAGAAATGTGTTGAAAAAAAAATCTTCTCTCCGTTTAACAGAAATTGGGGGAAAAATAAATAGGGGGGCTAATAATTCTGACTTCAACTGTATGTGGGCCATGTAAGTTTGGTCTATCTTCACCCACTTTTAAAATGCATTTAAATTATTCTTAATTAAAAAAAAAATCTTCTAAAAGTGCAGCCATAAGGCAAAATGCTTCATAAGTTTATTAAATTCTTTGCAGTCATTACACACCAACATGTCTGGCCCAGTTATGGGTTATTAACTTGGCTGAGACTTGGCCCAGATATGGTCCATGGCATGTGGGCCAAGCAAAAGCTGATTGTGTGGGCCAGATCTGGGCCAGAGAAAATTTGCTATGTGGGTATACATATAAAAATAAGAAGAGTACATTTTGATTTCATGCCAACTTTAAATCAAAAGGAACAGTTACTGTAGGTAATGTGACGACCAAGTATGGTAACCCATGCTTGTTATTTTTCTTTGCATTTAAGCAATTCAAGATAATGCACATTAGGAGCAGTGAGTTGTGGACACACACATAAACACACAGTGGCCACACACCTGAAGAAGCCATTTGCTGTGGCCAGAGATGTATAGTAACGAAGTAGAACTACTTCACTACTGTACTTAAGTACTAAAAGGCTGTATCTGTACTCTACTGGAGCATTATTTTTTTTCTACTACTTCCACTTTTACATTCAGTACATACACTCATTTTGATGAGTTTAATACTTTTACTCCAATGTATTTTTTATGTGCTGCATCATTACTTGTTACTAGGGGTGTCAAAATTATTGATATCAGTTCAGTGATATATCATAACCAGTTATTACGTACTGACATCATTTATCTCCTTTGAGCAATGTCGCAGTAGAATTCTATGGCGAAGGAGACGAGGGCGAGTAAATAGCGCTCTTACTACAATGAGCACAGCACACGAGCCGCTATTTCACAACAAAGGAGAAATGTTGTAAAACTCCATCTCTGGCTCTCTCTCTCTCACTTTTGTGCGTTTGACCCGCCTGCGTTTGTGAGGTAATCTTTCCTCTCCTCTTGGCTGTTAAAGCGATGCTTGTGGATCCTGACACGAGCGTGCCTGAGGTGCAAGTTACTCCACTGTGTCTGCTATGGATTACCTGTGATAACCGCGTATTATGCACATACAGATTGTAACCGCGGCTGTTCTTCCCGTCATCGGTGAACAGCGCTTTCATTTCTAAAAGCCGATCGCAGCCCTTGAGCAGGTGAAGAATAACCAATCATAGGGGTGTAAGGCCTCGCCTGTCAGTGCTCAAAAAGCAAGCGGGATAATATTTACATTCGTTTATTTGCTATAAATGCTCATGCTGTCTTCTGTGCATTTATTGGAGTTTTGTTTGATACATTCAGAAAGAATGCTTTCTTTGAGCAGATCAAATTAAGGGTGCAGTTCATATATCTTACTGCTGCATTAAAGAACTAAATTGTATTACAAATAATATATAAATATATTTATAGATTTGAATAAAAAAAAAATTATTGTGTTGTGAAGAAAAAATCAAATTATGTATGGAAAGCATTGTCAATGCACCGAGATGAGAGATATCGAATTGAATTGAATACATTTGTCGATGGCATGATAATCGTAACTGAACCAAACTGTGAGACCAATGTAGATTCACCCCCCTACTCGTTACAATTATAGACCTTTTTCTTGGCTGCTGCATGGAGGGCGCCATAGTGACCACGTCTTCCGGTAGAATGTTAAGAACTTCCGTTTACAGCGTTTACAACCGGTAATTTGCGATCTGAAAATGGGTTTCAATAGCGTTTTGAGTGGATTACAGAGTGTTTTTGTGAGTGTTTTGTGTTTTTGTGTGAAGGTGTGTGTTAAAGCTGTTATAATCTGTCAGATCTGGGATTCAAGCGCGAGAGAAAAACAGTATCTTAAGCTATGTTTCTTTTCGTTCTGCTTAATCACGTGCCCCCAAAAAAAGATATTTAAAATGAACAAAACAATATGATGTCTTTTGACTGCTTTCTTTAGTAACTACATTACACAATACTTGTACTTTTACTTTCAGTACATGAGTAGTAAATTTTGAAATAAACTACTTGCAATACTTAAGTCCAAAAAAAAGTTGAATACTTTATTACTTCCACTTAAGTATGGTGCTTAAATAGCACTTCAACTTCTACTCAAGTCACTTTTTGATAGAGCACTTGTACTTTTACTAAAGTCTGGGTCTCTAGTGCTTTATACATCTCTGGTTGTGGCACTCGGGGAGCAAACATGTGCCTTTCTCAAGGGAATCTTCAGCAAGGGTGCTCAGGATAGAAAAGAGCAAGGTTTTTCTCTTTTCATTCACCTTCATTATTGCGCGATCTGTTCTTTTAAAGGTATCGTTCACCTAAAATAGTTTTTTCTTCTCTAAAAACACACAAAATATTTTAATCACAAAACACATATCCATTTTTTACAAGTATTTTCTTGCCCACAAAAAAAAAAAATAATAATAATAAAGCAGTCATATAGGTACTGAATGAAATACGGATGTGTAACAGATGACAGATTTTTCTTTTCTTTTTTGTGAACTGGTAGATTTCAGCTCTGCTTCGCTTACACTGCAGGATGACACCTGCTGGATAAAAAGCTAGACTGAACAAACAAACAGACAAACAAACATCCACCTGTGTGACAACTAGATAAAAGAAAATCACAGTAAATTAACAATACAATTTGTTAGTCATGCTTCTAGGTATTATATGTAAAATCTCCTAGGCAGGATTGGATCTCCTGTGTAAACTGTACATTCAAGGTTTGTGTAATGAAAACAAATAAACAGAGCAAACAGAATTGTAAATGCACATCCCGATGTTTGCTGCAGCCGCCTCTGCATTGGCACCCCAGTGGGTTGTAGTAAAATGAAATGCATTAACCCTTCATCATTCAGACCTCATCATTCATGCCACCCTCCAAACACTCGCACACACACACTATGGGGTGTAATTGATTGCTCGTTAACACACTGCTCCCTTTGAATCAGCATGATAACAGTCTCCAGCCAAGAGGTAATTCTGCACAGAGTAAGCAACCTTGAACTCTGTGTTAATGGAGGATTTAGCCTTAATTGTGTTATTTTGCTCTATTAGTGCCTCTGCAGCACATTCCAGTCTGCTTGAAGGACACATGGAGTTGTTTCAAGGTATATTTACTCAACAATATTGTACTTAAAACTGATAAAGGTTTTTGAATGGTTTTATGTTAAGACAAAAAATGTTAAAAACTGCCAGTGAAAAAAATACTGTGATAAAATACTGTATTATGCATGGAAGGCCAGTAGATGGCGATGACATTTTGTAAAGAACACTGCCTGCCTGCACACATACTGTACAGCAGGCCCGTAGCAAGCCTTGCTAAATATATAGAATAAAGAAATATGAAAAAATACTTATTTTTAAATATAAATTTATTACATTATATATTATTAGGAAAATGTTACAGTTTTATATTAAAAACTGTGACCTGTTATCATTTATTGGGCAAATAACAAACTGGGGTGCGTTTCCCAAACAATGACATAACTCGCGGCTGAACCATCATAGTATGATGCATCGTTTGGGAAAAGAACTATGTAATGACGAGTGTTTCCCAAAACCCGTAGTTTCTCTGTCACGGTTAATTTCACAATTAATCCCCCACAATTATACATTAATAATAAGAAGAATTATTTGACACTCATATTTCCAAGAAAAAATCCTGTACAGCCGATATGCCTTATGTCAGATGTTTTTGCTTTAAGATTTCTGCTGTCAGTCATTATCACAGTGGTGAAAAGTAATACACTGGTAAATTCAGTCATATTTGATAGTAATATTTCCAATTTCAGGCCCTCTAAATGACACTGTAATAAATGAATGCATAAAAGGTGCAAAAAGGTGTTGTGTAAACATGCTCTAAACTAAAATGCTAAACAGCACATAACTCACACTACCCCCACCTTCACAAAATGAATCTATTATTAAACGATTTTTAATAAGGCTACTTATATTACTGTAATCTTCAATAAAAATGCTCTGAAAATTGTTAGGGGTGCTGCTGATTCCATATTTAAACTTAAGGACAATAATAATATAAATATTGAGTACAGCTCTGTTTGTGTTTTGCAGACTGGGATATTGTTATCTGTGTGGATTTTGGATGGTGTCTGTTTTGTAACTTCTGAGATCCACAGGGAAGCATGAATGTAAGAGGAAGATTTACTTCAATAAATCCTCAGGGCATAATTATTTTCCAGACCAACACAATATGCTGCAGAACAGGACAAGACAGAGACAATCAAAACAGACGGTCAGTGGTGTAGACAGACATATGAAGATGCTCTTAGACAAACTCACACAGGCAGAGCTCATCCATCCCAGAGTTAAATGTCACACTAAAACCTGTTTCAGGCAAAGTAGAGTGATATACAGAAATAAATTCCAGTACATAAACAGTTCAACATGTGTATAAGGAACAAATTCATTCCGACCACAAGGTGGCGATGTTTATCTACAATAAAACAACTTCTCTCAGGCTAATTTTGTTTCCTATGCACAAACTTCCTCAGAAGTCAAAAATAAGAGTGGATCTAGGTCAACAGCTAGGTAAACACTCATTCCCATATAATTATTTTTGTCTACCGTTTGAAAATTTTCATGCCACTAAGCAACAGACATGATTGTTCAGTAAGCCAGGTAATGTACACCTAAGAAAACGTCGTCTAAGCATTAATGTGTTTTAGCGAGAGCAGTAAAGATTGGTGGAACTACTGTATATCACTAATTTGATATATTTAACTGACATTTTAATCAAAAGAATTTTGCAGCTTAATATCTACAAGGACAAGCTAGGGTTAAGTGCCTTGCTCAAGGGCATAATGATAATATATAAAACATACAGTATATACACACACACACATATATATATATATATATATATATATATATATATATATATATATATATATATATATATATATATATATATATATTCATTCATTCATTCATTTTCTTTTCCGCTTAGTCCCTTTATTAATCAGTGGGTGCCACAGCAGAATGAACTGCCAACTTATCCAGCACATGTTTTACGCAGCGATAGCCCTTCCAGCTGCACCCATCACTGGGAAACACCCATACACACTTGTGGGGGAAACCAGAGCACCCAGAGGAAACCCACTTGAACGCAGAGAGAACATGCAAACTCCACACAGAAATGCCAACTGACCCAGCCGAGGCTCTAGCCAGTGACCTTCTTGCTGTCAGGTGAGAGCGCTACCCACTGCATCACTGTGTCGCCCGGAACTGAATTGATATTTTTGATCATTTTTACAGTGCTGTAAAATACAAACCTTCACACACAACTTAGAAAGCGATTTGCTATATTGGTGAAAACTTTATTTTTCACACTTGCATGGAATTGCTCTTCTGTTTTCTGTCTTTTTTATTAATACATTTTTTAAAGTGCCTTGGTGCATACCTGTCAACATTAGGATATTAAAATAAGGGATATTTCCACCATAATAAGGGATGTGCCCACCATAATAAGGGACCCCCTAAAAATCCCCAAATTACTAAATCTGTTCTTCTGGAGCTATTTCATTGTAAATAAACAGTTAAACGGTCAGTAATATATTGTATTATTATTATTATTCACAAATTAAAAAATAAATAGTATACATTAGCAACAAATAAATTAGCAAACAGTTGAGCTTATCAAAATTAATAGCCATTGTAGAAATAGAATCAAGTTATCAAATCTCATTAATCTTTTCTTCACTGTATAATTTACACATTCTGATTAAAGAGCAATGAATGAATCTCATTTTTAAAAATGTTTTATTTGATTACATTAAATAACTTTATAAAAGCACACATCTAACGTTATAATAAAAGCATTCGATTGCTTACCTAACTGTTTACGCTCATTTACGACAAAATTAGTTGTGTTTGATAAAAAAAACCACCAAGATCGACATCTTTAGATATTATTATTGCAAACACGCAGACAAAACTCAGACTTTCGCTCCGCTTTAAATCCGTTTTGGAAACAGCGTCTATTTATCACTATGAAGTACGTCAGCTGACAGTCACGCACCACTACATAACTGTTTTGAGGATTGCATAGGAGGGGAGACGGCACCTGTAATGAAAAGGAAGGGAATCACGCCATTTTTATCTTTACTTTAAGGTGCTTTCATGCCTAAATAAAACAAAACAAAAAAAAAAAACACAGAAAAGGCTCGCATTTAAAAGCAAGGGGTGGCCACTGGTGGTTCGGCGGTATGGGTTGCATATAGGGAAGATCAGCTATTTAATGTTTATTGCCACCCTTCAGAGAAAGACGAAAAAATGGGAGAAATACGGGAAAATACCTTTACGGGAAGATAGCGGGATAGAACTGTAAAATACGGGAGAATGCCGGGAAAATGGGAGGATTGACAGCTATGCCTTGGTTATTAAATAAAATACTGCTTTACTCGCACGATAGCATACTGTATATATTTTCCTATTTGACACTGGAAAGGATGATGCCATACAGCGAAGCTATCCTAGTGTCAGATGAATGAAAAATTAAACAAATCTGCTTTTATAAACTAACAGTATGCTACTCACGTATTCAGTTTTTGCATATACAGTATGTATTCGTATGTGATTTTTCTTTGTGATGCACAAAGTCAGTGCATGTGGGCGGAATGAATTGACTAAATTATAAAGCTTCTGTCGTTTCCCACACTGTGACATTCTCTGAGTTTGTCTGTTAAAGTGGATCCTGACAGGCCTTTAGTGAATGTTTCCTGGTGAGGCAGCTTCACACTGGGCCTCTGCTGTCTGTCTCTCAGTTCCTCCAGTGCGGCTCAGTGGGAGATCAGTCCAGCTGAGAAACACTGCCTTCACCACACATTCACACTAATGCCCTACATACACTCACATGAGCATCTGCAGCACGCAGCGTATATACAGTCACTCCATGACACTGTCAGTATCAACTGCATTTACTGAGAGCACACACACATTTTGTTCTGGAAAGCTGCTTTGAAATGACATACATCTTGAAAGGTGCTGCACAAATAAACAAGAACTGAGTTGAATTGAACATGCGTAGTGAACATTTACGTGTTCACATCATTTACATCAATTCTTAAATCATTTGTATAACAGTATTGGTAAATAATGATGCCATTTCTAACAATCTGTGGAATAAATTGAATGATTTTTTTGTCTTATTGATGTTACTTCTTGTAAATCACATACAATTTTTTAAAAATTGCAGCGTAATTAGCTCACAAAGAGAACAATTGTATTTTTTTTTAGAAAATCCAACTTGTTCTGATACAGTATAAGTAGTTAGTTTTTATACAATAGGTGTGTCTGGTTCTCGAATCTGATTGGCTGGTAGCTCTGTGATATTCTGCAATTACAGCACTCGTACAGCCTCTTCACTCGTGAGTATTACTCCGCCCACATAGAGTGACAGCAGATCAATAAACTCACTACAGTTTGACAAATATTGCAGCTGTTGGACAACATAATGTACTTTTGAGGCATTTTAGATGAGAATGTAGTTGTTTGGATTGCAACTATGCAGTTTATTTATAAGAATAGAGCCTATTTTAAATATTTATAATTTTGGAGATACAGCGCCTCGGCATCCATCAGCCTGTCATACTGAGCAAAGTAAAGACGGTTGATGTTCTGCCAAAAGATGGCAACAGAGACAGCATAATAAGCCCTTAGAAGAGAAAAACTACTGTAATTTCAAACTACAGCTGATCAAACAATTTGTGGAATAATTTGAATGATTGCTTAGTCTTGTTACTGGTGTTCTTTCATGTGTATCACATACAATAAAAAAGTCAAATTTGCAGCATAATTAGCAGACAAGAAAAGATAACAATTGTATTTTTAGAGAAAATCAAACATGGTTCTGATACTACAAGATATTAGTTTTTATACAACAGTTCTGTCTGGTTCTCGAATCTGATATGGCTGGTAGCTGTGTGATATTCTGCAATACAGCACTCGTACAACCTCCACACCCTTCTGTATTACTCCGCCCACATAGTGTGAGGGAGCTGTAGGTGAAGACATGGAGGTGGAATTAATCCAAATGCTGAAGGTTTAATAAACAAACAGCATACATCATACACAGGCAGAATCGTAATCGTAAATCAGGCGAAGTCAAGCAAACAATGAGGCAGTGCGAAAATCCAAAGAGCAGTAGTCAAAAAAGCAGGCAAAAAGGTCATAACACAATGGCAAACACAACAGTAGGAAAATGCTTGGTAAGGTAGTGAAACTGGCAATACATCACAAATAACAGACAAAAACAGCATGCTTATAAATGGTGGCTATCAGGAAGTACCCAGTCAATATTCGGGAGAGAGCTCCCTCCTGTGGGCACATATTTGTTACACATAGAGTGACAGCAAATGAATAAACTCACTCCAGTTTGACAGCTGTTGGACAACATAATGTACTTTTGAGGCTTTTTTAAACTCTCTGTGTTTGATTTTCTTTGTTTATATACACAGTTATGCCGTCGAACTGGTGTATAAACACAATATCACACTTGTAGCAGTGCGATATGATTGTATACCGTCGATATACAGCCATATTGCACTGCTATTAATGTGATATTGCTCATTCATTGCTCATTTATTAGAAGTGTAGTAGTACAATTATTATTATAGTCTGTGAGAGACTATATCTAGTCTTCTCTCTAGGTTTTTTTTCTTCACCTTCGCCAATTGGTGAAGTTTTTTTCCTCACCGCTGTCACCACCAGCTTGCATGGTTCAGGATCTGTAGAGCTGTGCATCGATAGATTTGCTCTTCAGTGTTTGAACCCTCATTCATGAGTTCACACTTGCAATAGTTTCAGAATAAAGCGTATTTGGCGTGCTGTCCGGGGAGAGGGCTCTGAGCTCGGGGAAGACACCCAAACTCGAGTTATTCCTCTTATCAGGAAACAAAGAGGAATAGGGATTCAAGCGAAGTATCTAGCCCGGCCCCAGAACGCTCCCCCCGGGATTGTAATGCTTAAGAGGTGAGGTGACGGGGTGGTGGAGAGATGCTAAAGTCGTAAGATGCTGCAGGTAAGACAGCTTTGGTATATATAGGGGTTTGGTCAAGAACTGATTGGATAATAGAATAATTGTCAATGACGTATTTGATACTGAAACTTCTGCGCGTGCTCCTCCCGAAATTTATTTATAAAACATCACGTAGTGATTATTAAACCACACTGAACCTGAGCTAAACTGAACTGAACTTAAACTTTGAAAAGTGAACTACACTGTTTCAATTTACTATAATCTTTTATGTGAAGCTGCTATGAGACAATCTACATTGTAAAAGCTATACAAATAAAGGTGAATTGAACTGAATTGAATTGAAAATTGAATTGAATAGTAAGCTAATTATTAGTTATCTTTATCTTTTTTCATGCAGCAGTCATAGCATTTTCATTTCTGCCATTCTAGCATTATGGATGTGACATTGGTAGTAAAAACTTTAAACATAAATTCACAAAGAATGCTTATGTTAATAGTATATATTGAAATACAGTATCTGTTTTTCAGAGACCACATAATAAGGCCTTAGCGGAGAAAAACTCAGCATAATTTCAAGCTACATCTGATCAAATCATTAAAAAAACTGGTAAGTGACTTTCTAACTCAATCTCTTTCTTTTTACGTTGTAGTGCTGTATTTATAGTCTGGTAGTGTTTCTGGCAGTGTTTGTGTTGCTTTTGGCATTTTTGGGAGTAATTATTGTGATATCCCGATTGCAACAGAGAAATACTGGGAAATCTCTGTAGACTGATGGCATTTCATGCTGTTCAGCCTTATAATCTTAAAATGTTAGCAAAATCACCTGTTTTGTCATCACTTTAGACATTATGCTAGAGAATCATTTAAATACTAGCTCTAAATTGACATTTGTGAAGTAGCAACAGATTCTGCTGTTCTGACGTTGTTTCTTTTTTTATATACACAATTATGCTGTTGAACTGTTGTATAAATGCAATATCACAATCGTAGCAGTGCGATATGGCTGTATATCTATCTGTCTGTCTGTCTGTCTGTCTGTCTGTCTGTCTCGCTATCAACCAAGCAATCAATCATTAATCAATCAATCGATCATTAATCAATCAAATGAATGAATGAATGAATGAATATTCACTGGGCTTGGGTTGTAAACTAAGGCTTAATTAACTAATTAAGTGTCTTTGAGATGTGCAGGAACAAACTTTACAAAGTAATTCCTCTAAGGATCAGATCATGGAGGTGCTTCCATTATCAATATAAGATCTCAGCCAAAAAAAAAAAAATGAATGCAGTGCTTGGTGAAATACATTGGTCAGAACCCAATCATTTGAGCAAAGAACAAAAGGTTCTGAGAGGTTTATGCATATCTTGCTCACTTACACACCACTAAAAGCGGACATGCATTTTCACTCTGGCAGCTTGACAACATAATGACAACACAGTCAAGTCATCAATAGCAAAAGCAGGCTGCACCCTCTCGCTGTTTACAAAGTGCCATTAAAATGTGTTCTGTTGCTCAGATTTTTTTCTCCTTCATGTTCAATGGGCTGTAATCATGATCTAATCAAAGCTGAGATGCGTTAATTCGCCGCTCTAAAGCATGCGCCCGTCCTGAACCTCAACCTTCCATTAAAAGTACAGCGAAAGTCCGAAGATTAAATTGTGTGCTTGATTAAACAATGGAATTAATTAAACTGAAATGCCAGAGGAGAGGCTATTGGCAGCCGTCAATCATCCTAATTGCACTTGATGTGATTCTGGTTATTAGCAACTGGAGAATTAGGTGCTTGTGCAAAAAAAAAGTGTGTTTTGTGGGGTGTGAGTGGGTGAATGGCTGTGGTTGTGGTCAGTTAACAAAAAAAGACATCAAGACATCTAGCCATAGTTTGTTTTGTTGTAAGCTGGATCAGGACTTACTGAAGGATGTTTTAGTCTTCTTTTTATGTCACCACTGGGAATTCACAAAAAGACATGCTCCCTCCATCCTGTAAAACATGCAGACTCCTAAGAGTCAAGCAGGCCGTGTAGGACGACCTCCCGGTGAGGAACCAATGGGATTTACAGTATTTACACTTTACTACAGGATTTGTATGCCAGTAATTGTCTTCTAAAATCAGCACAACAACCAACAGGGTTTTAGCCTACCCAGGCTCCCTGGGAAAATGTGCCACAAAAAAAGAGACTAAACATACATGCAATTTGCTGCAGTTTTCAGATGAATTAACCACTAGAGGCAGTAAAACACCAACTCATAACCCCCAGAGCAGTGTTTCCCAACCCTGTTCCTGAAGGCACACAAACAGAACACATTTTCAACCTCTTCCTAATCAAACACACCTGAAGAGACTCCAAAACCTGTTAATGGGTCAGATAAGGGGGTACTGATGGTGTGCCTCCAGGAACAGGGTTGGGAAACACTGACATAGAGAAATGTCACACCTTCCTCGTGTGCATTAAACGTGATTACATGTCAAAAATCTGTGAAATTAATGTGACTTCTTTAATAAAGTGCAGGTGACAAAATAACAGAAAATGTCTCATGTTCAGTCTTACCTTAAGATATGATCCACTCACTGGCCACTTTATTAGGTACACCTGTCCAGCTGCTTGTTAACACAAATTTCTAATCAGCCAATCACATGGCAGCAACTCAATGCATTTAGGCATGTAGACGTGGTGAAGACAATCTACTGCAGTTCAAACAGAGCATCACAATGGGCAAGAAAGGTGATTTATGTGACTTTGGTGCCAGATGGGCTGGTCTGAGTATTTCAGAAACTGCTGATCTACTGGGATTTTCACGCACAACCATGTCTAGGGTTTACTGAGAATGATCACAGAATGATCTTCTGTGGGCGTGAATGCCTTGTTGATGCCAGAGGTCAGAAGAGAATGGCCAGACTGGTTCTAGCTGATAGAAAGGCAACAGTAACTCAAATAAGCACTCGTTACAACAGAGATTTGCACAAGAGCATCTCTGAACGCACAACATGTCCAATCTTGAGGCGGATGGGCTACAGCAGCAGAAGACCACACCGGGTGCCACTCCTGTCAGCTAAAAACAGGAAACTGAGCCTACAATTCACACAGGCTCACCAAAATTGGACAATTGAAGATTGGAAAAACGTTGCCTGGTCTGATGAGTCTCGATTTATGCTCCATCATTCAGATGGTTGGGTCAGAATTGGGCGTCAACAACATGAAAGCATGGATCCATGGTGCCTTGTATCAGCAGTTCAGGTTGGTGGTGGTGTAATGGTGTGGGGAATATTTTCTTGGCACACTTTGGGCTCATTACTGCCAATTGAGTATCCTGTCAATGCTATAGCCTACCTGAGTATTTTTGTTGACCATGTGACCATGCTTTTCGCAAATTTGTATTAAAGAAGCAATCCTTAACTTGATTTGGTATTCTTATTTATAAATTGTATGTTGTCTCTATTTAGGAAATCTTAGATTGTATAATCAAGACAATCCACACAACTGAAAATCCACTCTCTGGTCGGTAGCCAAGCAAACAACGGTGTATGAGCTGCTAATAAGCTAGCCTAAACAAAATGGATGAACAAAACTGGTGAAAAAGCATGAGACATTTATCACTTATACGATAACTGGTAATTCCCTTTGTTGGTTTCTTTAATTCTAGTTGCGGTTCCTGTGCTAACTCTAATATCGTGTTGCATGGCAGTCTATAATTGCTTATAAATATAACACCTCTTCAGGCTCCTCCAAGAGCCTTTCCACCATTATGCATTAAACATCTTCGTTTTCGATCATGGAAAAATCTAATGTCATTGTTGAACAGTGCAATTATTAGCCTTTTTTTCAAGTTAGAACAACTGTTGGGTTGCCCTAAAGTTAGGATGTTTCTGTAATACCACCTCCTTGTATCTCTGGTTAAGATAAGATAATGCACTTAGGAAATGTTATTATTGTCCTAATTGTGGTACTAACTGAAATGACCATGGCTAACAAATAGAGAGGATAAGATTTTAAAGTAAGTTTCTTTACAACCCTATTACAGAAAGTTTCTTATAGGTCTTGTGATACAATTAACTAGGATTTTTTTTGCAAATCCGCATTACAGAAGAAAATCTTAACTTGATTTGGGATTCCTATCTTATGTTACAAAATTGTATCTTTACAAACCCAAATATCTTTGCAAATTCTTTGCTTTTCTAAGAACACTTGCTTTTTTTTAACAAAGAAACATGCTTTTTTTCCTTTGTTAGATGCAAATGTTTCCAATCAAAACTATGGAAAGATTTGATGTCAAAAACCGTTTAATTGTTTTGAAAACTATATAAGAATTTATAGTTTAGTATCATAGCTACAGTGCTCAGCTTTTGATAATGGTCCAAAAACTAGTACACCCAAATTTATGTTATAGAAAAATAATAAATACATATTTAAAAAAGAGGAAAAATTAAATGAACCAAAAAAAATGGAAAAATTTAGTTGAAATATGTAGGTTGTAATTTTTTTTGCAATATTTTGCTTGAATTTAATTGTATTATCTTTCAATTTCTGAACATGCTTGGTGACTAAAATATAATTTTAATAAATATATCTGTTTAATAAATCTGTTTTGTTTAAATGCACCAAAATACATTGCCTATATTCACTGAGAAATGTAGAAAAATATTCTTTTTCAAAATGGGGTGTACTCAGTGATGCTGAGCACTGTATTAACCAAAACAAAGCATAGCGAAAGTACTTTTTACTAGATTACTACTTTTTACAGAATCTCATACAGTAAGTATGAAAGTTCTGAAATGGCCTGAATACACTTGAAGAAAATGCATACATCACATGAGAGACCAAAAGGGAATCGCATGACTCACATGCATAAAAAGACTTAACAACATGTTAACAACAAGTCACATTCATCTTTTATGAGGCAATTTAACATTCTGTTTAGCTGCACCCACTAGCAATTCTGACACAAAAAGTGAAATCAGCAATGTAATATCAATTGTGCAAAGACACGTTTTTGATGAGACCTGATTGATTTTAGGGCTGCTCTAACCATACAACAAATCCTAAAAGTTTATAAATAAATTAAATATAAAACAATTGTGTTTGCCACCTGTAGAAAACACACTTGTTTATCTCTCTTTAATTAACACTTGCACCAGTTTTGTACATTTGCAATCAGCAAAAAAATAACATAAAGCACTTTGCATTTATAAAGTGTGCTTCACACAGGTGAATGGGCTTGAAAACCTACCTGTAGAAACACTCAAAAAAAACACTCCACCTCTCTCTAGCATCTAATTCTTTGAGCACTAATGCTGTGTTCACACCAGACGTGGTCCGTGTGGATAAACTGCACTATTCACGCGTAAATAGGCGCGTGAACATTTTGAGTTTACTCGCTTTATTCGCGCGTCAAATTCTCTTCACAATAGACTCGGCTTCACATTATGGGCAGGGCTTCTCTCTGCTCTGTGACTCTAGCTTCGTTGCTAAATGGCTAACATGGATTCTATAGAGCGAATAGCTGTGTTTATGTGTTTTATGAAGTCTGAAAAAGAACGTAGATTCATTTGGAGCCGTGCCTGAGTCCACTAGATCCTTTCAGAGGTGCACCCAGCTCTATGAGCTTTTAAACTCATCCAGAAACTATACCTGGATGATGGAAGCTTTCAGCGGTGCTTCTAACTGAGCCGAGGCCAGTTTGATCAACTGTTGACCAGATTTTCCCCCGGGACACCAACAACAGGAGCTACGTCATAATCACGCCCCCACAAGAGAAAGCTCCTGATTGGTTAATGTGGCGCGAATGTCTGCTGAAGTTTAGAATTACCAACTCAAGCTATTCGCCCAGAACTTTAAATGCGTCAATCTCGCGTTATGCGCATCAATCTTAATTTCAATTGCTTTGCTTCAATCACGTAAAACACTCAACTCGCGCTGCTTCATTTGCGCTAATCGCGTCATTTACACTGCCCCATTCGCATGTATCATGCCGCAGGATGTCTATTCATGTCTTTGACCTAACATCCGGTGTGAAGGCAGCATAACAGTTTTTTTTGTATAATTAGCACTTTGTGTTAGTATTGCCTCTTCTTGTTAAATTGCTGAATGCCTCCTCCTAGCTTCTGCTAAATGACTAAATGTAAATGCTATATTCTGTATATATACTTTGCAATTTTTTTCCATAAATTAACTAGATTATTACCTAGTTAAAAAAATTAAACTTTACAGCAGACGTGTTTAAAAGAAATTATGGTATCAAATCAATGGTATCAAATCAAATCATCCTATCTTACAAATTATTGTCTGCTTTTTTATAATAATTTTAATCATCATAGAGTCTGACTTTTTGTAATTGGTTAATTTATAATATTAGACTTTCATGAAAAGTCTCTATTTTTTAAGTGGTCCCCTATTCAATCCAAACCTCCTCATTAACCCTGCTGCCTATCAATAGGAGCTGATAAACAACAAGCACATCAATTAGTGAAGAGTCGAGCAGTCACCAGTTTCCATGACTGTGACTCCTCCCCTGCCATCTGAGACTCCTGCTAAGAGAACGATGAAATATTCAGCACATTCTCACACATTCATAATTCAGGAGCAGAGGCAAACAGCCATAGCCAGCATGTAGATTCAAGCGGATGACCCTCCTATCCCACTGAACCATGTGAGAGATAAACGTGATTATAAAGACAAAATCCCAGCAGAATTTTAAAAGACAGCTTCCTGAAGGCAGAAGTACAGTATGGCTCATATACAGTTGAAGTCAGAATTATTAGCCCCCCTGTTTATTTTTTTTTCCCCAATTTCTGTTTAACGGAGAGAAGATTTTTTTCAACACATTTCTAAACATAATAATTTTAATAACTCATTTCTAATAACTGATTTATTTTATCTTTGCCATGATGACAGTAAATAATATTTGACTAGATATTTTTTTCAGGACACTTCTATACAGCTTAAAGGGACATTTAAAGGCTTAACTAGGTTAATTAGGTTAACTGGACAGGTTAGGGTAATTAGGCATTTTATTGTATCATGATGGTTTGTTCTGTAGACTATTGAAAAAAAAAATTGCTTAAAGGGGCTAATAATTTTGACCTTAAGATGGTTTATAAAAATTTAAAAACTGCTTTTATTCTAGCCAAAATAAAACGAATAAGACTTTCTCCAGAAGAAAAAATATTTACTTGCTCTGTTAAACATTAAACAAAGAAAAAAAAACTCAAAGGGGGGCTAATAATTCTGACTTCAACTGTATGCAGTTTGTGTGTGGGTATCAGGACTGTAATGGTAAACGAAAGTCATGGTTGGGTATTCAGTTTAGGGGTCACGGTTCAGTAAAGGTAAAAATAAACAACAAATCCCCAGTGCTCACATTTTTCTGTTTATTTTGAACAGAAAGAAGTGTTTTGTCAAAATCAGCTACCGAACTAAACTACTGCGATATGAAAGTTCGAAAACTATTATAAAACTATATTTCTATAATAAAACTGTAATTCTAAAACAGTCTCTTTTTATTTAGGGGACTGTCAAAACCAGCTGATTCAAATGTTATTGCTCGATTGAATGGGCGTTATCAGTGATTATCGGCTGATAGATATAGGCCAGTAGGGGCCTTCTGCTCCTACTGGTAGGCTCAGAAAGCTGTTATCATGCATCCACATGGTCAGCTATAGATCACAAACGGCTGTGGCCAGACGTTAAATAGAATTATTTATATTATTTATTAAATTTCCCATTAATTGTATTTTAATAACGTCTACCCCTACCCCAACTCTAAACCCAACCGACACCGTAATGTAAAATCAGATCTGGATCTGGAGTCTTCTCTATTAGTATAGCTGATTAACCATGTGGATGGATAATAACAGCCTTCTGAGCCTACTAGTAGGAGCAGAAGGCCCCTAGTGGCCCATATAGATCGACTGATAACCACTGATAATGCCCATTCAATCAAGTGATAACATCTGAAACAGGTGGTCAAAACAACCACTGTGCTTTCCACCATTTTAACTGAATTGGTCACATGACAAAAAAATCATTCAACCTTCATTTTCAAAAAGATACATTTTCACTGACTACAAATGCTGGATGGAATGGACAGAAAAAAGTTTGTTTAACCAAGAATATATTGGCCATGGCCCAATTGAGTTAAATGCATTTCCCGACCATAGAAATTTTTAGGGATTCGTTGCAAGTCATTAACCCAATGCCAATAATAAAAAAAAAACGATTGTCTATAAGTGTCGCATAATATCGAATAAAAGACATGCAAATAAATTAGCGTTTCCATCCGATCAGTCAAAGAGAAAAAAATCGCCGTTTCCTGATTAACTGGCACCAAATATCAACAGTAAAAAGGGAATTTGCTGCGGTAGGAGAAAGGTGAATCTTTTTTTCATTTATTAATTAAATTCATTTATTAAATTACTTTTATGTCAGAAGACAATGTTGTCACGCAATGAACACATGGTGGAGTTTGAAGACATGAGGCGCGGAGCACAGATGCTCTTGATTCAGGAGGTGATTAATAATATAATTACATTAATACTGAAATGGTTAAGGCATTTTAGAACGACCAAAACAACATTTCAGATGCTTTATAATGTGCTCAGCCTGCTGGTTTGTCCATTCACACACATTTTTATCATCACATGATCTCTTATAACAAAATCACATGACTTTTTTTAATGCGCATACTAGAATTTGTTCAGTAAAAGAGTTTCCATCATAGTTTATGTGCATCTTTTCTTATCGAATAAAAAGTTTATCCTACTCAGTTATGCACATAAGTTTTTTATGCACATTTTCAAAATTTATGCACATCAAGGCGTTTCCATCAACTGATTTTTTTATAGGTGGATGGAAATATAGCTAGTGATCTACACTGCCTGATTGAGACACAATTTAAAGTAGTACACACACCAGACAAGAAGCACTGCGTTAAATAACATTGTACAACAGCACGTCTTTGAAATATGAACACAGTATCATCTATCCGCTTGTTAAGTCTGCCTTATCGGTGACGTATAAAATAATGTTTCCGGGTCCAAGCCGCTACTCATTTGAATAGAGAAAATATTTACCACTTTTTTAGTCATATCACACATTAAAGTGAATTTTATATAAAATCATGGTGTACACATCAGCCACGGGATTTTAACAATTTATCAAAAATGAATCACTTTCTGGCTATCGGATATTAGGCATGGATATATATATTGCGATCGCGATTTTCAAAAGTATTACAGCGCTTTTTATATATTTATTATTACCATTTGATGAGTCTCCCCATACAGTTTGATAGAACGCTTTGACCCGGAAGTAAAATAGAAATATGACATCATATTTAACAAGCGGATAAATGTTCAAGTGTTTGGTGCTCAGCTGCTTTCCCTCATGACAATTCTATTTAAACACTTTTTCATGGTTTTTGAATTTTTATTTATTTATTTCTTTTATGGTTTATATCTAAATGAATGCTTGGGTCTGCTTAGCTAACTATATTCTGATTATAAACAAACTATTACACAATGCAGTGGAAGGAAAAATAGAAATTAAAATGAAATTAAAGATACGGCCATATCAACTTTCACCAGATGTTTTTTTGTGCTGGCTTAAAAATATTCCGGGCATATAGTCAATGACAACATGACAAATTCTAACATACTGCTACTTCAACAGAAAAACTATAGTGCTTTTGAGCCATACTATAGTAAAGTGTATTTTACGCCATATATCATAGTATTTACAACTCTTTGTTAATGTCAGCATTCAGTCTGAGGATTTTAAGCACAACACATTTACTTAACTATGTTTATATATTAGTTATTGGTAATCAGTTAGTAGTTAATTAAAGTTATCAGTGATTAATAAAGTTATAGTAAGTAATACCGTAACTCTTCTGATTTTATGATTCTTTTGATTGTAATGCAATAATGTGCAGCTTTTGTAAAGCTGCTTTGAAACAATAATTACAGCAAAAAGTGCTATACCAATAAACATGCATTGAATATTAATGACAGTGAACTGACAAACACTGTAGTAAACTTTAGATTACACTACAGTTAATTGCGGTGTAGTGTAATATGCCCTATATTTGTATAGTACAGTATTGGGTCATTATATTACGGTAACTTGTTTTATTACCACATTAACTACTGATTTACCACAACAGATTAATTTAAGCACTTTACTGGTATGTATGGTTGACAAAGACTATCATATTTATTATAGTAATTTTAAAATCTGGGCTTTTTTGAATTGCTCTCTGATTGATAAATGACATGTGTTTCGCTTCTGTGCAAATTTATGCCATGCATTAATGTGGGTGTAATAATTAGACGGAGACGGTTTGCCCTTCGTCTCTGCGTGCTGCATGTATGTATGTCTCCAGAAACCCAACAGTGAACGGCATGCATATATATCTTGGGATAATTAGCATTGTTGACATTGAGTCCCGCCTGCCGTGATAATCTGTCTATGAGGGGCTTATTAGAGTAACTGTTTACTGAGTGTGTCTGCAGACCGGCCACGGCTCTCCTATTGTCCAGACTGACGCCCGGCCACAAAGCCAGTCCTCATGTCCTTATTGTTCAAGAACAACCAGCCAAGACAGGCATCAGCGGGCAGCGGGCAGATGGGCCTATTCAGGAGCTCTCACAATGCCAATATCACCCTGCCTGAGCTCTATAGGTCCATAAACCAGCACTGATTCACTGAGAACAGAATCTGACATTAATTGCTGCCATGTATTAAGCATGTTTATGTTATGTAAGGATGATGGATGAGTCTCTGTTCGGGGATGGCCTAAATGGGAGAATTATGGAATGTCAAAATACTTTTAAACAGTGATTTTAAATGGAAAGTATGAACATTTGCGTTAATAGCTTAACCAAGTGGAAAACCAATTTCAACATAAAAAAATAAATAGCAATACAAAATATTGACAGTTTTAAAAAGATGAAAATATGTCTATTTTTATCATCTATTTTTACAATTACAACAAAAGTAAATTATTAGAAATAAACTATTAAATTTTTTCTATTGTAATTTTACTATTATTTTATTTTTACGAATAGTATTACTATTTTTACCAAATAATACAACAACAACAACAACAACAATAATAATAAATTATAATTGGTAGTAATACTAATACATAAAAACAAAAATCAAAAGTATAAAAAGCATTAAATAAATTATTATAATTTGTAAATTATTAATGAACAATATCACATTCATAGCAGTGCGATAAGGCTGTATAACGGCACTGGTGGGAGGTCTTAGTGTCCCACCAGTGATGATATACAGCCATATTCCACTGCTATGAGCGTGATATTGCATTTATACAACAGTTCGTCTGCATAATCGTGCGTGTAAAAAGGAAAATCAAACACAAGTATCAAAATCCTTTTGTATGACAAACTACTTTCTTCTGTCATTCATTCACATCTGCAGCTGACGTCAGAACAGCAGAATCTGTTGCTACTTCACAAATATCACTTTAGAGCTAGTATTTTAATGATTCTCTAGTATAATGTCTAAAATGATGACAAAACAGGTGATTTTGCTGACATTTTAAGATTATAAGGTTGAACGGTATGAAATGCCATCAGTCTACAGAGCTTTCCCAGTATTTCTCTGTTGCAATCGGGATATCACAATAATTACTCCTGAAAAATCCAAAGCAACGCAAACACTACCAGATTACTGTTGTGTGCGATAAAGAAAAACGCTAAACACATGCTGGCATTTCTTCTGTCTTTCTTTTTACTAAACAAGTCTGCAGTAATAAAAACAGGAGGTGCATTAGAAACAGAAAAGTAACTCAGGGTTATACAAAGAGTGGCCAACAGAAACTACATACATTTCTGATATGTGAGTCCCATCTCACACTCAATACACTACAATCACTATAGTATAAATACAGCACTGCAACATACAGAAGAGCGAGATCAACTTAGAAATTCACTTAGCTACCAGTTTTATAATGATTTGATCAGCTGTAGCTAGAAATTACATGTAGTTTTTCTCCTCTAAGGGCTTATTATGTGGTCACTGTTGCTATCTTGTGGATGGACAACGTCAACTGTCTTTGTTCAGCTCAGTACAGGCTGATAGATGTCGAGGTGCTGTCTCTCTGAAATTATAAATATTTAAAATAGACACTATGCTTATAAATGAACTGCATAGATGCAATCTAAACAGCTACATTCTCACATAAAGCCTTAAAAGTACATTATGTTGTCCAACAGCAGCAATATTTGTCAAACTGTAGTGAGTTTATTGATCTGCTGTCAGGGAGGAGTAACACAAAAGGGTGAGGAGGCTGTACGAGTTTGGATATTGCAGAATCTTGCACGGCTATCAGCCAATCAGATTCAATAACCAGACAGAACTGTTGTAGAAATGTAATTATTCACATACTATTTTGGTAATAGTAAAATATTTATTAGTAGTTTCTGTTTATTATTAAATAACATAATTAATCCTAGATTTTTGTTGTTGTTATTGTTGATAGTAAAAACAAAGAGATGAAGGTAAAACAACAATTACAAAAATTATGACACTATTTTATATAATTTAAAATATATAGTAGTAATAACAAATTGTGCAAGCTTTATTTGAATTATGGGAGATCTTCTTGTACTATACATGAAAACAAAAACAAATAAACAAACATACAAACAAGAAAAAACAAAAAAACAATGGCGACAAAAAAGAAAGTCTTGTAGCATCTGTTTCATGTTTTGCATTAGTTTTTTTGCCCTTGTAACATGATTGTAAAGTTTGTGTTGAACTTCTGATGGAGAAAGGCCTGGCTTATTCGAGTGTGCCACCTGCTCTAATTAAACACATTCAGCAGAGCAAAAGGCCCATCAAATTGAATTAGACATGCTAAATATGTTTTGTTTGGAGTCGACACAGTCAGTTGACCATCAAAGGACTGAATATGTCTATCAGTCTAGACTCTAATCTAATTGTATTAGAACTCACTCATGCAAAATCAAATAAACAATGCAGTGAGTGGGATGTAAAAGAGCTGCCTGAGTGTCGTCACAGCATAAAACTATATGAAAGATAAACAACAATAGCTGACATGACTTATTTATGTGTGTTTAATGTGCTGTGGAACACTTGTCTTACTAAGTTTGCTAGCTAAGCTTACTAGTTTTGTATGTGTGAGCAGCCATTCAATCAATAAAGAACAAAAATAAATAGTTGCAAAGAATTAAGGTAGTTGCAAATGACCATTTCAAGTTTTAGGAACAACAAATAATAACTTGATTCTAGTTGATCATTTGGTAGCTTATAAGTGGCTTACATGAATGGCAAAGGCCTCTAGATTACACTTATTTTACAAAAATAAAATATGATCATCTCTTGATTTTTAATGATTTAATTAGGGCAGTAAGGTCTGACTTTGCTTAGACAAAAGTCTTGTCACTTAACCAAAATAATGTAGAGTATGGAAAATAAAGTCATGATACAATGGAAAAAGAATATTGTGTATGACTCTCATGAGCTTGGAGGACTGCATCCATACATCTCTGCAATGACTCAAATAACTTATTAATAAAGTCATCTGGAATGGCAAAGAAAGTGTTCTTGCAGGACTCCCAGAGTTCATCAAGATTCTTTGGAATCATCTTCAATTCCTCCTTGGCATGCAGTTCAACAGATGATTCATCTACCTTCTGCCACTCTTCCAAATGATCAACTAGAAATCAAGTTATTATTTGTTGCTCTTACAATTGGAATTGACGACAAGAATTTTGCCAGGTAGTGTACTTATTGTATTAAAAAATATTGTAATAAAAAATGTACTGATTAAAAAAAAAACATCTCAAATAATTTATAGAAATAATTCATTTATAAGAACTGTATGCCTGAATTGTTTGCTGAATTATGTATATTATGCTAAATATATGTATGTGTTATGAAGCGGACAGGAGACAGAGGTAAGGAAACGTTAGGGTGTTTATTAAATGACAACAAGGAGCACATGAAGGATAGCCAGGAGGATCAGGAATGATGTTGGGGTCTTTTCCTCCGTGGCTGGGTAACAGGAATACACGAGGATGGACAGCACACACCAGATACAGCTGACAGAGGATGACACAGACTTGGAAGGACTGGAAGACAGGACGATTCGGGTGGACCAGGAAGACTAGGAGGAATACAAAGAGAACAGGTAAGTAAAGCGTTTGTTTTAGCTGAGGATGACTACGCTGAGTGGTCGCTCAGTTGTCCGCTTTCGTCGAGACGAGCCCGGACAATGAGCGACTGGAGTGCTGTGCTTTTATCTGGTGCTCGTGAATGTGATGCAGCTGTGTGCTCATTAGAAGTCAGGTGATGGTGATCTTCGTGAGTGGGGATCGTGAGAGCCTGACCAATCCGTGACAGTACCCCCCTCCCCAGGGCCCGCTCCTGAGGGCCGACACCTCCGACGCCGTGGTGGTCTCCCTCTGCCTCTAGGCGCTGGGAACTCAGGGTGGCTCTCATGAACCTCCACCATGAGACTAGGATCGAGAATATCAGCTCTGGGAACCCATGTCCTTTCTTCGGGGCCGTACCCTTCCCAGTCCACCAGGTACTCCAACTGGCCACCACGACGTCGGGAACGCAAGATCTCCTTCACTGCGTAGACGGCTCCTTCTTCTAGGAGCAGTGGAGGAGGGGGTTCCTCTTCGTGGTCAGGCTCTGTGGAGGGAAGAACAGGATCGTGATAGGGTTTCAGGAGTGATACGTGGAATGTAGGGTGAATACGGTAGTGAGAGGGTAATTGTAGTTTGTAGGTGACGGGGTTAACCTGTTCCACGATGGTGAAGGGACCAACAAATCGGGGACTTAACTTGCGAGAGGGCAGTCGCATGCGTATGTCCCGGGTGGATAGCCACACCTTTTGTCCGGGTGTGTATCTGGGTTCTTCAGACCTTCTTCTATCGGCGGTTACCTTGCTTCGACGGACTGCCCTCTGCAGATGTTGATGAGCCTCGTCCCAGACTCTCTCGCTCTCCCGGAACCAGTGATCCACTGCGGGGACATCAGATGGTTCGCCATCCCAGGGAAAGAGCGGTGGTTGGAAGCCCAGGACGCACTGGAATGGCGTGAGTCCGGTGGAGGGTTGCCGCAGTGAATTTTGGGCATATTCTGCCCAGCCCAAATACTGGCTCCAGGAGCTCTGGTGACCACTGCAGAAGGTCCTCAGGAACCGTCCCACCTCCTGAATCTTCCTCTCTGTCTGCCCGTTGGTTTGGGGGATGATATCCAGAAGAGAGGCTGACGGCCACACCTAGGAGCTTGAAGAAGGCTTTCCATAGACGTGAGATGAACTGTGGACCTCTGTCCGACACAATATCTTCTGGAATACCAAATGACCTGAAGACTTGATTAAAGATATTGTCGGCTGTTTCAAAGGCTGTGGGAAGACCTTTCAGAGGGATTAGTTTGACAAACTTTGAGAATCTATCTACGATGACTAGAATACAGGTATTACCTTCTGACGAGGGGAGGTCAGTGATAAAGTCCACTCCTAGGTGTGACCAGGGACGGTTCGGAATCGGCAAGGGATGGAGCTTTCCAGCGGGTAGATGACGTGGGCTCTTGGATTGGGCACAGTCCTTACAGCCCTGAACATATTGCCTCACATCCCTTGCCATGTTTGGCCACCAGAATCGTTGGGATACTAGCGAGAGAGTATTGTTGATCCCTGGATGTCCAGTGCCTAGCGAGGTATGTAAGGAGTGGATCAGATCTACCCGGTGTTCAGGTGGTATGAACTGCCGATGAGGAGGGCATCCCGGCGGAGCAGGGGCTTCCGGAGTGGCAACGACTGGAGGAGCGTTCCAGGTGATCGGACAAATGGAGATGTGTTCGGGAAGAATCTTCGTTGGGAGTTCTTCATGATCGTGATGCTCGTGTAAACGAGAGAGAGCGTCTGCTCTTAGATTCTTGGGTCCTGGACGATAGGAAATGGAGAAATCAAAACGTGAGAAGAAAAGTGACCATCTGGCTTGACGTGGACATAGTCTCTTGGCCTCTTTGATATATTGGAGGTTTTTGTGATCTGTGATCACCTGGAACGGATGTTTGGCTCCCTCCAACCAGTGACGCCACTCCTCCAAGGCTAGCTTGATTGCTAGAAGCTCCCTGTCTCCTATGCTGTAATTCTGCTCCGCCGGGCTCAACTTCCGAGAGAAATAGGCACAGGGATGCAGTCGGGGCGGTGTATCATGATGTTGGGATAATACTGCCCCGACGCCGGTGGTGGATGCGTCCACTTCCACCACGAAAGGAAGATTTGGGTCAGGATGAGTCAGGAGTGGGGCCCTTGTGAACTCCTTCTTAAGAAGGCGGAAGGCTGCGGCTGCTTCTTTGGTCCACTCCAGTCCTTTGGGTTTACCCTTGAGGAGATTAGTGAGAGGTGATGTAATCCTGCTGTAGTCCTTGATAAACCGTCTATAAAAGTTAGCAAACCCAAGAAACCTCTGGAGCTCCTTAATGGAAGTGGGTTCTGACCAGGATAGAACAGCCTCAATTTTCTTCCCATCCATACGTATACCGGTTTGGTCAATGATGTATCCCAAGAAATGAATCGACTTCTGGTGGAATGAGCATTTCTCCGCTTTGAGGTAGAGGTGATGTTCTCTCAATGTGTGTAGGACCTCCGCAACGTGTTGGCGATGTTCGGCCTCACTCCGGGAGTAAATGAGGATGTCATCTATGTACACTATTACAAAGTGGTGAAGAAACTCCCGGAGGACTTCATGAATGAAGTTTTGGAATACGGAGGGGGCGTTGACCAGACCGTAAGGCATGACCTCATATTCATAGTGGCCAGTAGGGGTCACGAATGCTGTCTTCCATTGGTCCCCCTCACGTATTCTTATCAGATTATACGCGCTGCGGAGGTCCAATTTAGTGAAGACTTTAGCTTCTCGGAGCTGTTCCAAAGCGGCTGGTACCAGAGGAAGGGGATATCGGTATTTTACTGTACCGTTATTTAGGACCCTGTAGTCGATGCATGGACGCAGCCCTCCGTCCTTCTTGGCCACAAAGAAGAAGCTTGAGGCGGCTGGTGATTTTGAGTGACGTATGTACCCCTGACTCAGAGCCTCCCTTATGTAATCTTCCATTGCCTGATTCTCTGGAAGCGAGAGCGGGTAGATCCTACCTCTTGGCAACTGGGCATCTGGAACTAGGTCGATCGCGCAGTCCCATGGCCGATGCGGCGGTAGCTGGGAAGCTCTCTTGGGGCAGAAGACATCATGAAAGGAGCTGTACTCCTTAGGAATGTGGATAGACTGCTTCTCAGGAGGGACTCTCGACCGATGTTGTAAACAAAGAAATGGGGTTCCGACCTTGAAGAGGGAGATTTGGAAAACAGGTAGGTGTACATCCAGATCCCCATTTCTTTATCTCTCCTGTGCCCCAAGAGATGATGGGATCGTGCTTCACCAGCCACGGGCGCCCTAGAATGATGTCCATATTTGCACCCTCCAGAACCAGAAATTGAATCCTCTCTTGATGTAACAACCCCACTTGAAGAAGGATGTCTTCGCATTGTCGATGGATACGGGTCGAAGATCGAGTGCACTGGGTTATCGGTTGTATCTGGTATATATGCGAGGACGCCTCAGTACGTAGGTGGAGTTGACGACAGAGGGATTGGGAGATGAAGTTCCCTGCTGACCCGGAGTCGATGAGGGCTGTGACAAGGAGAGAAATAGAGGCAGTAGTTATTTGTACGGTGGTAGTAAGTGGTTTACATTGTTCAATATTCGTACTGAATACACTCACTGAAGTCCGAATGGGACGAAGGGGACACTCCATACGGGTGTGTCCACTGACACCGCAGTATAGACACAGACCCCGGGTCAGCCTCCTCTGTCGTTCCGCTGATGTCAGTCTTCCAGACTCTATTATCATGGGTTCTGGTTCTGGAGAGGCTGTTGACTCAGGCGATTGGAGGAGTGCAGACGAGGGGGTGATGGTGTCCTGTTGATAGGAACGGAGACGATCGGAACATCGGAGAGAATGTTGGATGAATCTCTCCAGACCCATAGTATCATCTAATGTGGCCAGCTGGATTCGGAGAGTGGGTTCCAAGCCGAGCCGGTACGTGGTCAACAACGATCTCTCATTCCATCCACTTGCAGCTGCTAGAGTGCGAAACCGGAGAGCATATTCCTGTGTAGATAGAGTACCTTGCTTTAGATGATACAGCTGCTCTCCAGCGGCTACTTCCCCATCAGAACGTCCAAACACCTCTTTGAAATACTCCGTGAAGGTAGTGATGGAATTCATGACCGGCCCGGCTTGGTTCCAGATCGTCTCAGATCCCATTTAAGTGCAGGCCCAGAGAGTAGTGATACGATGTAGGCGATCTTTGACTTATCTGTGGGATATAGAGAAGGTTGCATTTCGAATATGAGGGAACATTGTAACAGAAAACCATTGCACTCCCCCGCTCCGCCTGAGTAGGGCGCTGGTCGGGCCATGGGACTGGAAGGAAGGGCCGAAGAAGAAACTGTGGAGGCGGAAGTGCTCGGTGCTGGTGGTGCGTTGGAAAGTGGAGCTGGTGGCTGTAGAATCCGCTTCAACTGGTCCACCAGCTCTTGAAAGTGATCGGGGGTGCTCATGTTGTCGTCGTTATGGGTCCGGGCTTCTGTTATGAAGCGGACAGGAGACAGAGGTAAGGAAACGTTAGGGTGTTTATTAAATGACAACAAGGAGCACATGAAGGATAGCCAGGAGGATCAGGAATGATGTTGGGGTCTTTTCCTCCGTGGCTGGGTAACAGGAATACACGAGGATGGACAGCACACACCAGATACAGCTGACAGAGGATGACACAGACTTGGAAGGACTGGAAGACAGGACGATTCGGGTGGACCAGGAAGACTAGGAGGAATACAAAGAGAACAGGTAAGTAAAGCGTTTGTTTTAGCTGAGGATGACTACGCTGAGTGGTCGCTCAGTTGTCCGCTTTCGTCGAGACGAGCCCGGACAATGAGCGACTGGAGTGCTGTGCTTTTATCTGGTGCTCGTGAATGTGATGCAGCTGTGTGCTCATTAGAAGTCAGGTGATGGTGATCTTCGTGAGTGGGGATCGTGAGAGCCTGACCAATCCGTGACAGTATGATATTTTTCGCAATAAAAATACAACAACATTATATATTAATTGTCAAATATAAAAATTGAAATGTTACTCTTTGTAATGTCATAAACATACGTTTTTTAAAAATGACTGTTTATGAGTTAAGAATTATTAGAAATAATCTTTTTTTAATTAATCAATAAGTCTGTAAATACTGAGTTCTAAAAGTAAGAACTATATTTTTATTCCAATAAATAATAAAAAACAAAATTTCACTTCAAACTTGAACAAACATATTTTGAATAAACTGCCGACATCTAATTCTTACATTGTTCTGCTATAAAACAAATCACATGTTGACATGATTTGGTATGCACATACCCTATTAATGTATTTATTTAATCTCAGACAGAGAAATGTGGATCATTGAAAATGAATTATTTTAATGAGTGAAATTAATAATTCATGAATAATTCATAATTATTGTCTCTTGGCTGAACAGATTTCATTATTTCCATCTCAAAATAGGGTATAATTGAAAGGCTGCTGTGTGTAATGAGAGCTGTGGCGGATTATGTTTGCCGTGACTCTGGTATTCTGCTCTCCTTGCAGATGAAAACACACCGAGGTAATGAAGAAGGGGGTTGTTCACAATTCCAAATTAGGCTCACATGTTTCGGGAGCTCATTGTCAATAAATGCAGGAATGTGTGTGGCGAGGAATGGTATGTTTGTGTGTGTGGAGAATGAGAGCAGCTGCTGGATTCAGTAGAGGAATCAGCAGAGGGCAGAGGTGAAGAGAAGCACCTGCCGGCTCTGCAGAAACCAGCTCCAGGAGACCAACATAATGCTGTCAGATTGAGTGTGTGTGATGTTTGGGCTGATTGAAATGTAAAGTAAAGAGTAAAGAGTCATGCTGAATGTTGTTTTTACATCATTTAATGGCCAAATAGCACCATGTGAAGAAAAAGAATGTTATAGTAGAGCAGGGGTAGTCAAGTTCAATCCTGGAGAGTCCTGCTGAGTTTTGATCTGGACTTGATTCTGCAGTACTGTGGCTCTCCAGGACTGAACATGCCTACCCTGCTCTAGACAAACAAGAAAATGTTAGAATTCATTATTCTAGAGTAAAAGCTTCAGCTTATTTTTCTCACTATAAGAAAAGCGCTCTTTTTAAATAGTTAGTTTATGCTTATTTAACTCTTGTGTGGTGTTGGGGATGTTTTCATCCACTCTAGGGTGATTTTGAGTCTGAATTTGGCCACAACTGTCTCTGTGTTTCAGCAAATGGAGTGATTTTTGGTGACCAATCTTATTTTGACACATATTTTGGGAAAATGCTTTGAAATTTTTTAAAAATACACTCTTCCAACTAACCACCAACAATCAAGAATTCATGATTATTTGCTGTTATGACATTGCAATCAAAAAATGTCATTATATTAGAAGTCAATGGGGAAAAAACAGCCACAAACAACAATAGTGTAGTCAATGTGAACAGTACACAAGAGTTTATATATATATTTAAATATCATTATTTCAATAATTGATAATAGTTTCATTAATTCGTTTAATTATTAAAGGATAATAATAAAAACTAACAATTAATATTCAATAATGTATAATATTAAATCATGATAAATATTTTTAGGAAATTTACAGTAGATCCTAAAGTTTAAAACGAATCCCGTAAATAAATATTAACTAATAAAATAGAGTTATTTAAAGTTGTAGTATTTTTGTATTTCATTGATTTTTTAAAGAGTGATTGACGAACAAAGTTCAAAATTTTCCTTGAATGCTATTTTATTGAACTTTTGTTTATTAAAATATCATAAATAATGTTTTTACAAAAATACAGCAGCAGCACAACAGTTTTTTAAATTGGAAATAATTAGAAAAAGTGATAAGAATGATCTGAGAAAGATTTCTGAAAGAAACTCAAGAGGTAAATTCATGGCAAAAACATCCTGCTAGTAGTCTAGAGCAAGTGACACAATGTTTCACGATTTGTGTGAACCCAGCTTAAGTTTAACGGAATCCTTTAAAGCAGAGATGCTCAAAGCCAAGATGCCCAGAGCCTGCAGGCCAAAGTTGGCCCTTTGTAACCTTTGATTTGACCCACCATCCCATCTGAAAAGAGAGGAAGAATATTGCGGCAGGTTGGAGTTAATGCTTTTAATACACATTGTCATTTTTTAATTTAAAGTAACCTATTTTAAGGCTACAAAACAAAAACTTGAATTTAATGTTTAAATTAAATGTTGTAAATGAGCCATTTAAGAAAATGAAGATACTGTTGCTCAGTGAATAGAGCACAATTCTGAAGTCCTCTGAGCAAATCAAGGTAAAGGTAAGTGCAGCTTGACTACTGGATTCGGCATTAAACGGTACATAGGTTACCCCTTTTTTCATCTTTAATATAAGTCTTTTATGTCCCCAGAATATGTCTGTAAAGTTTCAGCTCATAACACGCATCAGATTACTTATTATAGCTGTTTGAAGTGTGAGGCTTGAAGTGTGTGAGGCTAGTCCTACCCGCCCACCGTTCCCACGTGCCTCTCAGCAATCGCCGCCCTCGGCTGCCTCAGGAAGCAGATCTCACGTAACGTGTGTGAGAAATACTTCAGTAAGAACTTTAACAATCAGTATTTGATGCATTTTTATGGCATTGCAACAATGAGTCACACACAATGTCATTACAAAGTTCACGCACACACACACAGCGAGGACACAAACACATAGCGCAGACACATACACACACACACGCACACACTCATAGCGCAGCAGACATACACACACACACATAGCGCAGCAGACATACACACACTCACACACATAGCGCAGCAGACACACACACAGAGAGAGAGAGAGACAGTGTGTTAAGCTTTGCACTCGTTTTGCACGCATATGTGACATGATACAGGTAATATCCACTGCTGTATGAATATCTGTTATGTTAATGTACAAAATAAACCCGATTTATCGTCCACAAACCGCGATTGAAGCGTCTTCCTTTATAATTGTTCTGACACGCGGCTGTGCTGGATTAAGTGAATCGCTGTAATTCACTACACACATGCTCTGTTTTAAAACATTTTAAACTTGTGAAACTCACTCTTGATCACGTTTGATGATGATTGATGATCCTAGCAAACTGAACACACCTTTTATTCCCGGCTGCTTTGCGCTCGTCCTCTCTTGTTGATATGATTATACAGTTTTATGTTTTTATTATAATAGGTTCATTATAAAATGTAGAATATAAATAATGGATTAGTTAATATACTTAAGGTAATGTTTTCTATTTATTTTTAAATAAAGAAGTAAATTATTCTTGGAAACTTGATAATACAGCTTAGAGCCCTTCACAGGCCTTAAATCTAAGCCCTAGCCTGGCCGGAGAGGCACAGGCTGTGGCCCAGCTCTTGTCCAACAGCTCATCAAAAATTTTGGCCCGAGTCCAACCCGAAGCCTGTTTTACAGCTTATTATTATTATTTTTTTTTAAATGTAAGATTTATTAAGTGACATCGATACCCAAGCGGTATGTTGTCCACAGTGAGTTTACTCAGTTTAACAAGTTGCGCATTGTGCATAACCAGTTGGTTCATCATTTAAAGTTGTCACTATTGGAAAAGTTGACCAGAAGTTGATCTTTTCTTTTCACAGGTTTAAGTTCACCATTGGCCATTTTTCTCTGAATGTTTTCCGTTGCACGTGGCTGGAAATCTCTATAGCAAGGCATCACTGGGGCTTTCAAACTGTAAGTATTAGATGTCATTAAACATTTTTTAAAAGTTTTTTTTTAAAGCAGGCTCGAAACCTGATATGCGTGCCAGCTATAATGTGAAAATTGGCCTGAAGCCCGGCCCGAGGGGAATAAAAAAAGTCGAGCCCTGATGAGCTCGGGCTCAAATGCAGGGCTCCAATACAGCTTGATATATTTACCTTCGGCTCAAGTTTGTTTTTTGGCCCTTCATAAGAAAAGGTTTGGGCACCCCTGCTTTAAAGAATATTTATTTTGGGGATTTTTATCAGTAAATATTTGTTTATTTGATTTATTTCGAACAAAGTGAGCAATTAATCTATATATATATTGACATAATTTATAATTATTTATTTAAATGGTTTGATTAAATTATTTAACAGTTATTTTATCTAACTGCAACTTACTGTAAAATGTTTAGTATCTTTTTTCTATTAATAATAAAAGAAAATGTAAAAAGTTGACTGGGGTTCGAGTCCGGTGAAGAATCGTTCCAGAAAGCAGGTAAGACAAAAGTAAAAGCTAAAAAATAAAATAAACAAGTAAATAACAGGGTGAGAATGTGGTAAAATCTAAAAAATGTGGTAAAATTCAGCTCAAGGCTTTTCTTTTTCTGGATTGCTTTTTAAAACACTGCGGTTAGGTTAAGGAAAAGGTGTTGGTTGGGTCAATCGGTGCTTTTTAAAATACTATTGGTTGGGTTTAGGGAAAAGAGAGGGTGGGGGGATCGGTCGATTGGTCAGTCAGTTAATCAGTCAGTTGACAGCGGCCTCTGGTGGATTTACGTGAGAACAGCAGGTGTGAGAAATTTGAGATCTAAAAAAAGCATACACAGTGGCCTCTGGTGGATTTGCGAAAACAAAAACTGCAAAAAAAGGTACCTCCTGGGGAGTATTTTGCTCTCTACTGAAATGTATATAGGGGTACGTTTTTAGAATGAGTCTGGGCTGAATAATGTTGAAATTAGTGGGTTTAATTGTCAAACTATTAAATGTGGCATGAAATTACAACTATGAAACTCACTGTTAAAAACTCTACCTACTTGCAGTTTATGACACTGTGTGGCAAATGAAAAGTACTCTTACCAGATGTCTGTGTTGTATAGAATAAAAAACAGAATAAAAAGTAGCCCATTTCTCTTTACTCTCTTTCTAAACTCAACCCACAATCATCTCTCCTTCAGGAGTGTTTGTGCGATTGCGTAATATGTGTCCACTAACCAGGCATAATTCCTGAGCTGCAGATGAGAGGCTCTGCACTCCAGCATTAGCTCTGTAATGAGACACCAGTCAGAGCAAATAACAGTCACACAGACCTGCTCAGCCACTTTGAACAAGCACATTTACTCACTTCAACCAGAACCGGCAAACATTTGTCATGGACTTCTGTGCTCTGTATTTTAGTATGTCAAAACCCACAGACTTATTTAGCTTTGATGGGTTTTCCAATGCTGCATGGAGATTGATTATGATATTTGATCCCCTGTTAGTGTTCAACACTACCATAATCAGTTCATGAAGTAAGCAAGATCATCCTGCATCATGTTATTACTGTACATACTCTACTCTTCTCTACAACCATTTCACCTCTAAACCAGACTGACTAGTGGCCTGCTGTAAAGTGAATCCCGTGAGAACAGAAATAATGTTTTATTCAATGATTCAATGAGGTGGATATAAATGTGCAGAGGCAGCATGGGAACTGAAAAAAAATGCATGTAAGTGTCTATTTTATTTCACAGTTCACATATCTCCATTTATTTCCAGCAGTGTTCATGTCACTCATGTACTACACGCAGCAGGCTTTCATTCTGCAACTAAACTATGTGGGCATATTATATTATATTATATTGTAGTGTTTAGTACTGTATTATATTATATTATATTATATTATATTATATTATATTATATTATATTATATTATATTATATTATATTATATTATATTATATTATATTGTAGTGTATAGTATTGTATTGTACTGTATTATATTATATTTTGTTGTATTATATTCCAAACCTCCAAACTAAACTGAATTAGGTTGCTATATCTTTTCCAACTAATCCGACTTTCAGTTTTGCGAAAACTGACCCGGAAAATTCAGAAAAATCCTATTGACTTAACATAAGACCAAACTTTGTGACCTCATAACTTCGCACCACACTGTCATACAGACTTGAGGTTACACTCATTTAATTCAGACTACCAATCTGCCAGTCACTGATGACCTTTCAACTTACTAGCCACACCTTTGAAACTAGGTACAGCACCCTAACAACTGTCCCATTGACTTCCATTATAAAAAAACTGCAATGGACTTTAAATTGGACATACTGAAAACATACCAATTCATACTAACAACATACTAATACATACTAGACCCATACAAACAACATAGTAATCATACTAGAAACATGCTAATCATACTTGCAACATGCATATTTATACTAAATTTGTGTTAACAACATGCTAGTTTACACTAGAAACATGCAAGCAACAAGCTAATTTATATTAGAACCATGCTAAAACATGCTAATTTATGCTAGAAACATGCTAGCATCATGCTAACTCATACATGAACCTTGCAAATTTATGCTAGCAACTGCCTAGGAACTACTCAGAACACCTTAGCAACCACCTAGCAACCACTTAGCAACCACTCAGAACACCCTAGCAACCACCTAGCAACACCTTAGGAACAACCTAGAACACCTTAGCAACCGCCTAGCAACACCTTATCAACCACCTAGCAACCACTCAGAACACTCTAGCAACCACCTAGCAACAACTTAGCAACCACCAGCAATACCTTGACAACCACCTAGCAACACCTTAGCAACAGCCTAGCAACCATTCAGAACACCCGAGCAACCACCTAGCAACCGCTTAACAATGACTTAAAACACCTTGGCAACTGCCAGGCAACACCTTAGAAACTACCTAGCAAGACCTTAGCAACCAACTAGCAACACCTTAGCAACCACTCAGAACACACTAGCAAGATCTTAGCAATGACCTAGCAACACCTTAGCAACTACCTAGCAATGCCTGAACAACCACTTAGCAACTGCCTAGCAACACCTTAGCAACCACTTAGCAATGCCTTTGGAATGGCCTAGTAACCAAGCATCCACCTAGCAATGACCTAGAACACCTTAGCAACCGCCTAGCAACCACCTAGCATTCCCTTAGCAACTACCCAGGACATTCTAACAACCACCTAGCAACACCTTAGCAACCACCTAGCAACGCCTTAGCAACCACTCAGAACACCCTAGCAACAACCTAGCAACATCTTTTCAACCCCATAAAACACCCTAACAATGCCTTAGCAACTACTCAGAACACCCTCGCAACACCTTAACAACTACCTGAAACACCCTAGCAACCACCTAGCAACAACTCAGAACACCTTAGCAACTGCCTAGCAATGCCTTAACAACCAGTCAAAACACCCTAGCAACACCTAAGCAACCACCAAGAACACCCTAGCAACCACTTAGCAACACTTTAGTAACCATTCATAACCCCCTATCACTAGCCTAGCAAGAAACTTGCCAATGCTTACTAGTAACATTCTAACCTATATGGAGTTATCTATCTATGCCAACTGTTTCAAAATTCTTAAAAACTACTTCAGTTATTTAAACTTTAAAACTACTTCAAACTTTCAGGGAGCTTTCTCAAGTCCCCATAAAGCTTGTCTACGAACTTTACTTTTCTAGTTATGTTTGATGTACATTAAAGTCTGTGTGAAATTGCAGTGCTTATTTTGCTAGAGTACATTCTTATTCTTTAGGTGAACAATTTATCCACGTAAATTAATCCACCGAAAGAAAAACGTTAGTTTTGGTAATCTTGAGGTCTGACCATTTGCTTGTCTGTTGATGTCAGTTTGATGGCTTCTCTCAAAATATTTTAACCATTCCCATCTTACCGTTTGTTTACATGAGGGAATGATGGGCTAACCAGTGTTGCCAGATTGGAAATGTCAAAGTATCGTACCAGAATCTCAAAATTATCGTATTTGGAGGAAAATTATCATACACGAGTCAAACAGACAGTATACAGCTATTATCTAGACACATAGCGTTTTGATACAACCTGCAAATTACCACAATACATTAAAAAAACTAGGCATACCTCTTAGTGGGAAGGTTCAAACTCCACCTCTGAATTGGTGTCATCGAATGTTTATGTTGCCAGATGTTGTTGAGGGATTTATTTTGCTGTACAAATTGGCTGCCGTCATGAACTATAGTGCTGGTTGGCTTAAAAGCAGTGCATCCTCCCGAGGCACTGATCACGATAACAGGGTTTGAATCCGGCAAAAAACAGTTCCAGAAAGCGAGTAAGACGAAAACAGAAGCCAAAAAATAAAATCAACGTTAAAAATTAAATAACAGGGTGAGAATGTGGTAAAATCTGAAAACGTGGTATCAGACAAGGGATTTTCTTTTTCTGGATTGCTTTTTAAAACTGTTTAGGGAAGTGGGTGGGCGGATTAATCTCTGCTTTTGAAAACACTATCGGTTTGGTTAAGCGAAGGAGGAGGGTAGGTCAGTTGATCGGTCAGTCAGTCAGTCATTCAGTCTGTTTTGGAGAAATGTGGTGTGGTGACTAACCAGATCACCGGTTATTTTGCACTACAACGTAATGACATAATGACAATCCTCCCATGTTATGACCCAACATGGGAGAATTGTGATTATTTCATACAACGTCATTACATTGCAGTTTAAAATAACTTTTTTGAACCGGTTCATTGAAACAAACTGTCCAAAAGATCTAGTTTGATCCGGAACGTTCCATCAACATTATACTATAGTATTTTACATTCACTTTGGTTGACAAAAGAAGAGAAAGCAAATAAACAACAAACAACAAAAACAAAGAAGACAATCCAACACAAAAAACAGTGAGAAAAACTTTACAACACAAATATTAAATAATGACCCGAGCTAAACTGAGAGCTTAAATACACAGAAGAAAACAAACTAAACAAGAAGCAGGTAAGTACACAAACTAAGTAGACACTACATTTCAATTTTAACTTCACCAGTCAAAATATTTTACATATTATGAAGATCCTCTCACTTTTTGATTTAGTGGCTAATTCGTATCAATTTGTACAATCTAATTAGTAGAATTTAGTGCTTGGGGTTTAGGGGTGGGGTTTGGTGCCACGCCTCCTTTTTAAAATCGTACATTTTCATACGACTGAACTCAATTAGCCACTAAACTGACAAAACGTAAAATACTTACGTTTTCTCATGAGTTCAGGCTGAAATATCAGTAATTTGACTGAAATTTGAAAGTACTAAACCCACCATATTATTATAGAGCCTCTTCCAGTGTCAGTTATGTTTTGAATAAATTGATTTGGATCTACTGCATGGCTCACATACTGTTTCACAGACTGTACTACTGGAAAATGTGCGATTTCAGAAGCAGTGAGGAAACTGAAATGAACACTTGAGCTGTATGGAAGGGGAAACTATCAGAAACACTGTCTGGCCCTAACAGACATGGACTCCAGTAGATTTGTGAAGAGAGAGCCAGGGATAAAGAGAGATAAATGAAGTGATGCTAATGCTGGAATTATGTTGAATGTAGCAGGTGGGAGTAAAGCTATTAAATGTGCCATGAAATTACAACTAGGAAATGCACTGTAAAATCACCAGTTAACTTGGCAGCAGTTTGTTGGCACCTTTTTGTGAAGAAAAGCAACATTTTGTGCTCAGACTGTAACCTGATGTCTGTTAATCTAGTCGGTTAACTAGAAAAAAACTAAAACAGATTCCAGTTACATTTTGACACACCAGAATTTGAGTTTAAAAAGTAATCATTTTTAGTCGTATGGAATATACGCTTATTCTACACAGAGAGCCCTGAGATATTATATCTCATTTTAGGCCAATTAAATAATAATGAAAGCACTGGTATAAACTTTTGCATTTAGAGTATTTGGACTTTAAATCTTTTTAAAATTAGTCTCTGATGCCCAACAAGTCTATATTTGATCAAAAAAAAAGTTTTGAAAGGCTCATTATTTTAAAATGTAGGTTATTAAAGTAGGTTATTGTTTAAGTTATTCAGACTAGGTTTCACACTTGAAACCAGCCATAGATATTTTAACAGGTATTCCTTATTGACTTAAAACAGACTGAAAAAAATGAGCAATTATAATTTTTATTATTGTAAGTATTAATATAAATATAAAAACTATTATCTTTTGCATTAAAATGGTAGAACTTGAATTTTGGTAAAAAATGAATCAATCACAGAAAGGTTTTTAAATGCTTCTTTTGGGAAAACATTGTTATTTGTATATAACAATATATATATATATATATATATATATATATATATATATATATATATATATATATATATATATTTGTATATCATTTGTAACCAATTACCAAACTAATTGCAATGACTTGAGTGCAATGAGTGCAATGTGCAATGACACTCTTTACTGTATACAACTTTTCAACATAGGCGCATTCTAAAAACGTACCCCTATATACATTTCTGGAGATTACAAATTATGTAGCCAGAACTACATATAGCTGCATTTTGTCTTTAAAACAAACTGTACGGGGTGATATGACACATTGGTATGACCTTTTTGTGCTTACTAGCTAACCGCTTTCCTCTATATAGACGGCTTTCCCGCTGTTATCAGTTTGTTCAATTAGCTCGCCATTTACATAGGCAGACTTGAGACACAGAGAGGAGTTGACTACAACGACGGGGTTCGAGTTTGAACAGATTCAGAAAGCATGTAAGACAAAAACAGAAGTCAAAAAATAAAATAAACAAGTAAGTAACAGTGTGAGAATGTGGTAAAATCTGAAAACGTGGTAAAAATCTGGCGAGGGCTTTTCTTTTTCTGGATTAATTTTTAAAACTGTTGGTTGCACGAAGAGAAGTGGTTGGGTGGGTCAATCGTTGCTTTTGAAAACACTATTGGTTGGGAGAGAGGAGGGTGGGTCAGTCGATTGGTCAGTCAGTCAGGCCTCTGGTGTATTTACATGAGAACAGCAGGCGTGAATGGCACTCACAAGAGAAATTTGAGATCTCAAAAAGTGTACACAGCGGCCTCCTGGGACATATTCGACGCTCTCCAGAAATGTATATAGAGGTACGTTTTCAGAATGAGCCTGGGTTGCAATTTTTACTTGCATTTGATCATGGCAAGATGTTACATTTACATTTAGCAGACACTTTTGTCCTAACAAATGAGGCATTCAACATGAAAAGTAAATACACACAAGAAGTGCAATATAATTAAACAAGAATTTGTTAGCGCTCAGAGAATAACACCTAGATTAAGGAGGATGAGGATTTTTTAAGTGCTCAATATTCTTTAGTTTTCAGCTGTCGCTTGAATGATGTCAGTGAATCAGCAGTCTGTGTGGAAATAGGAAGATCTTTCCACCAGCAAGGAACATTGAATAAAAAAACTTTTGGAAAGTGACTTAGAGACTCTCTGTGATGTTACCGAAGATAACGATTTTAGCCCTGATTTAGACTCTGTGACAGGTTTTGAGAAATCGCTGACATATGCCTGAAATCACACGCAAATCGGTGCTCGTGCACACGAGTAACAATCATACAGTATGAACTATAAAAAACGCGATCTGAGACAATCGCAGATGAGTCGCCGACATCCGTGAGATATTCGTCGTGCTAAATATCTGGACCTGTTGGCGTTTCAAATCATGCCGTGTGAAATGTGTTCTGAATGAAAATAACATCAGAAAATAACAATCAATAGCCCCTTTCACACATACAGACCTTTCCAGAAAATTAACGGCAATTTTCCGGAAAGGTCTGTATGTGTGAACAGACCCTTTTTGAAAATACCGGTAAATTCGTTCTGGCTATTTCCGGAAAGAGAAGTTGTAACATTACCGGTAATTTGCCGGAATGCTGCGCTGTGTGAACGCAGAAGGAAGATTGCCAGAAAGAGCGTGTTCACGTCTAGAACGCGCTGACGTAAGACGTCTACTTTAGCCAATCAGAACACTCAAGTTTGCTATGGATGTGTGAATGGTCTTATCCGGAAAAATTCCGTAACGTCCTCGCTTGTGTGAGCAGCGCTTTTTTGAACTTACTGGTAAAATCGTTATGGAAATTTTCCAGATATTTACCGGTATCACTGTGTCAAAGGGGCTAATGAGAGAGCAGCATCCACTAGTATGGGTATCAGTGTTGCCAGACATACAAACATTCCTATATTGTACGATAATTTCAGAATTTTATGGCAATTCAAAGTAATTTCATTGTAATCTTCGGCTTCTTTACTTATTGATCTACTGTAGCTGCATCTTTTCTGTTCTGTCTGTGAGGAGAATGTGGAGTTAGACACATTTTCTATCTCATCTTCTCATGTCAATCAACGTGGAAAATGGCTCTCTCTCTCACGAGTTAACGCTCCTGCTGAGTGTGCCCGTGGTTAGGTCAGTAGTTTTCAGTTTGAGATCGATCTTTTAGGCAATAATGTTAAAACAATTAGTGCTGTAAAGGAAGGTGAGAAGGACAGGGGAGTTTTCCCATGATGTTCTCGTTTTTTGCCATTCAAATGTGTCATGTGAACGTGTTTTTTTTTCAAAGTTAATCTCATCAAAACAAAGCATGCACACCTCAGAGTGTGTTAAAAATTCGGGAGGATGCACTGCTTTCAAGCCAACCAGCACTATTTTGCAGTCCATGACGGCATCCAATTTGGACAGCAAATAAATCCCTCAACATCTGGCAACATCGATGACAGCAACTCAGAGCTGGAGTTTGAACCTTCCCACTAAGGTATGCCTAGTTTTTTTATTTATATATTGTGGTAATTTGCACGTTGTGTTAAAACGCTGTGTCTAGATAATAGCTGTATGCTCTCCGTTTGACTCATGTACAATAATTTTCCTCCAAATATGATAATTTTGCGGTTCTGGTAAGATACTTTGACATTTCCAATCTGGCAACGCTGATGGGTATCTACAGGCCAGCGGGAGGTTGAGGAAAAAGTAAAAGCAATAACTTTAAATCTGTTTGGACCTAAGAAATAGAGGAAAAACTAGTGTAAATTTAGCAATAGTAAATTTTTGACGTGTCATCCCAGCAATATCACAACCGAGTCGAAAAAAAAAAGTTAAGGAGAAATTGCTAATTCCCTTCAAAGGCCAGGTGAGCAAAATAAGTCAATTTTCTACCCCACTAAAGACTTTTTTTTTTATAATGTAGTTAATAACAAAAGATATACTACGTGACCTCGCATTGTTTCCATGTCATTTCTCACGTGTGTTTGGTTGTAAGACATAGTTTGTGTACCGAGACAAAGTTGTCTGCGATTCTTCTATTGTAAAGTCTTTTATTTACCTAGATACAAGCTTCAACCGGTAGCCAATGCAGAAAGCTTAATAGAAGTGAAACATGTGCTATCTTGGGCTCATTGAAGAGTAAATGTGCTGCAGCATTTTGGATCATCTACAGAGGTCATCTATAGAGGGAATCCTGCCGGAAGAGCATTACAGTAGTCCAGCCTAGAAATGACAAGAGCTTGGACTACAAATTGTGCAGCATGATCGGTTAAGAAAGGGTCTGACCTTTCTGATGTTGAAAAGTGCAAACCTGTATGATCGAGCTGTGTTAGCAATGTGCTCTTTAAAGGACAGCTGGTGATCTATGTTAGACACCAGTGTCACATGATCCTTCATAAATCATTCTAATATGAAATAATAGCTATTAAACAGTTTTTCTAAACTTCAGACTTGAGACCAATGCAATGGACACTGAATAGACATATTATTTTCTCTAAAAAAAATTATAATAAAGCAAATAAAATCAACCTGACCTCATATTTTGGAATGATGAGGATTATTTATACTATTTATTTGGCATTGGTGCTGAAATTGCCAATAGACATTCAGTATAAGCTGCATTGTGCCTACATGCTCACTCTTTTCCACAGATAAAGATGCTGAGTGCAGTATCTCTGTGTCCAGTCATGCAGTCTGTGTGTGAAGCACAGATATGAGTGTGTTTCTTGGGCAGCTCTCAGGGTACAACAGAGGTTAATGTAGGTGTCCTGGAGTTTATCTGTGACAAAAGAACAGGCTTATCAAGCAGTTTCTGCATCCGCGGCCTGTGTTGAGCTTCTGCTTCGGTTCTCACAGTGGTAAATCACCCGCATTGTGTTTCCTATACAGTTTCTGTGTCCCACACACTAATGCCATGAGCGCTGACCATGGGATATGAACTGAAAGAGCTTGTGGCTCCAAATGGTGCAGAATCGCACTGTCAAATTTTCTCTTGAATATATACAAATGATATATAGACAGATATATTTATTCACAATGGTGTACTGTATATGCAGGTTCAGGCTGGTTGGTTTTCAGCTAAATATGAACTTTTTATAGAATTTGGGTCATTTATTTACACAACAGCAGCATTTTTTGGGACTGAAAATATACTTTTATTTTCAAACAACCAGTTTTTTTTTATCTACACTTGATGGCTGAACTATACTGTAAAATATAGGGGTGTCAAAATTAATTGTTTCTTCGATGCACCGCGATGCAGATGCGGACAATTCGATATCAATTCAGTAATAGATCATAACTGGTTATTGCATACTGACGTCATTTATCTTCTGTGCGCTATGTCACGGTAGAATACTATTGCAAAGGAGGCGGGGTCGAGCCAATAAACGCTTCTACTACTTAAAAAGCAGAGAATTGTGCACAATTCACTGCTTATGAGTTTGCTGGAGAGTCTTTCACTGACACTGAAGAAGGTACAGCATGAGCCGCTTTTTCACTACTAGGAAGAAATGCTATAAATCTCCATCTCTGCCTCTGTCTCTCTCTCTCTCTCTCACTTTGGACATTTGCCCCCCTGGCGTGTTCGTGAGGTAACTTTTCCTCTCCTCTCGGCTGTTATAGTGATAATTGTGGATCCAGACACGAGCGTGCTTGTGGTGCGAGTTTTCTCCACTGCGATTACCTTTGATAACCATGCAATTTGCCCATATAGATTGTAACCGCGCCTGCTCTTCCCGCGTCAATCATTGGTGAACAGCGCTTTCATTTTTAAAGCTAATCGCAGCTCTTTCTATTGAGCGGGTGAAGACAATGTCCAAACATAGGAGTGTAAGAACTCGCTTGACAAAAAAGCGGGATAATATTTTCAGTAGTTTATTTTCTATAAATGCTTATGTTGTCTTCTGTGCATGTATTGGAGTTTTGTCTGAAACGTTCAAAAAGCAAGTTTTTTTTCTTTGAGCAAGTAAAATTATTATTATTATTTTTACTTTAAGCAATACTGTATTTTTGATTTTTTTTTTGAGCAAGTAAATGTACAAAAATGTAAAAAAATGAATGGTCATATATCTTACTGCTTGTATTAAAGGACAAAATTGTATTGCAAATAATATATAAATATTAATATATTTATAGATTTTAATACTTTTTTCTTGTGTTGTGAGGAGAAAAATCTAATTATGTATGAAAAGCATCGTCAATGCACTGTGATGCACCGAGATATCGTATTGAACCGAATCGATGGCATGATAATCGTAACTGAACCGAATTGTGAGGCCAGTGCAGGTTCACAACCCTAGTAAAATATATCTGTTAATTAACAGTTTCCATATTTTATAATAGTGTTCATTTACAGTTGTGAATTGCATTATGGGATGTTGATTTCTGCTCTGTCCACTTTCTATGTTAAAAATTCAATTCTGCAGTTTAACAAAGTGACTTTTATCGACATTTTAGTAGTTTAAAATAATATTATTTATAATAAATAGTTATTAAGTCTGTAAAATAACAGAAAATTTAAGCTTTTTGTACTGTAACATACAACAACCTGGACTATATGTAATGTGAAGAGACACTAACAAAGGAGTGCGGATCCAAACAATAGTTTATTGGGAGAATGGTCAGGCAAGCAACGGTCAACAGGGTCAAATAGGTACATACTGTAGAGTTAATCCAGAGTCGTGGTCATAAACAAGTGGATGGTCAAAAGGCAGGCACAGACAGGAATAAACAATAAAACAAAACGAGGATCAAACACGGCAAGCCAAAGCAAAGGAAAGGAAATGCGTTGTAATCTTCACAGTACAGTTTAACAAGACTCAGCAAAGAGGTGTGTGTGCGCGTTGCATTTAAAGTCCATCTAATCAGTTCATGAGCAGCTCCCAGCCGTGAGTGTGTGTAATCAACTGAATGAGGAACAGGTGCATGTAAGCGGTGCATGACTGGATATGTAGTTCGTGTAATGGCGGATTTGTGGTCCGTTAGCGATCTGCACAGGCTGGATAAGGAATATTTACGGATTTTTTTCAGTTTATGCCGCTTCATTATCAGATGAATGTGGGTGGACCTATAAGTTTACGAGTCCAATGAAGTTACAAATTTAAGTCACAAGCTTTTTTTATTGGTTAGATATTTGTATAGAACCAACAACAAGATCCAAAAGATCTGTCGCTGTACTTCAATCACAATTTTAAGTATCTTTGATGAAAAAAAAAAACAGCAAACTGACAACCCAAACCCAACATTCGCAGGTCTTTTCAACTTTAGAGGAAAGAGACAGAGATGAATGGGAGGTGATGGTGGGGGAAAACTAAATTAATAAATCTAATAACATCTCCAATTCCAACAATCTTCATCAAATTAAAATTACAGATGGCGTCCTCTGAAAGTGTCATGGCCTTACCAGTCTCAGAAAGCAATGGAGGCTCAGAGGCTTTCTAGTCTAGCTTTATTGCATTAAGCAATTCAGAGCACATCAACGTTCCCCTCTTCACCGTTGACAGATGAGAGATTTCTCAAAGCACTGCGTGTTCCCAAACAGGCTCACTCCCCCTCAGTTCTTCACTTCCTTCTCTCTTCCATAGTTTTTGATATTCCTCTGCCATCACAACAGTCATTTAAATGCTCAGAGTCCCTTGTTCTTCAAAGAGAGTCCCTCCATTCATGAACCTCACTAAACAGGAGCTCCGCAGATCTCAACTCACTCCTGAGTTCATCTGATGAAGACAAGACTGATGAGCCACACACACACACACACACACACACACACACACACACACACACACACACACACACACACACACACACACACACACACACACACACACACACACACACATGCACACACGCACACACGCACACACACACACCCTTAAAAAAACAATCATAAATCTGTCTAAATCTCAATGTATCATACTTGTACAAATAGTGATGGACCAGTGTTGATTTTAATGGCTAATTCTTGATTTCCCCCCTCATTCTCATTTTATTTGACAACAACATTTTAAATTTGTGTTTTTGAACTGGCCATAGTACCATTACTGCTACTACGGTAGTGTTAAATGACATTATTGGAGCCATGGAAAAAAAACAACATTGCGCAGCATTGTTTGTGGATATATCCAAGGCGATTGATTCAGTGAATCATGAGTTACTGCTGAACAAACTAAGCAGTGTCTAAAGAGGTCCCACAAGGTTCCATTTTCCATTTCCATTTATATAAATGACTTGGGAAAGAACATTCAAGCCAAAAAACACTTTTATGCTGATGATACTGTTATTTACATACTTGCTCCAACTATAACACGGGCAATGAAAGAACTTCAGATTGCATTTCAGTCACTGAAAAATGCTTTAAATTTAAAATTAGTTTTAAATTCACAGATGTTTTATAAGAGTAACAAGTACTTTCTGTAGGTATCTGAATTGATGACAAGCTTTTATTTAATGGACACATTGCTAATCTGATTAGGAAACTGAAACTGAAGCTTGGCTTTTATTTTAGAAATAAATAAAATTTTACTTTTAATGTTATATAATAATAATATATATTGACATATAAATATGTCCCACAAATATTTGGACAGCGACACAATTCAAAAATTTTTGCCTCTGGACAATGGTTTCAAAATGAAACGAACAAGATGTGCTTTAACTGCAGACTGTCAGCTTTAATTTGAGGGTATTTACATCCAAATCAGGTGAACTATGTAAGAATTAAGACAGTTTGCATACTGTATGTGCCTCCCACTTGTTAAGGGACCAAAAGTAATGGAACAGAATAATAATCACGAATCAAACTTTCACTTTTTAATACTTAGTTGCAAATTCTTTGCAGTCAATTGCAGCCTGAAGTCTGGAACGCATAGGCATCGCCAGACACTGGTTTTCATACCTGGTCGTGCTCTGCCAGACCTCTATACTGCAACTGTCTTCACTTCCCGCTTGTTGCATGCAGCATCTTCTATTCTAACAAGACTTGATTCTGTATATCATGCTTTACTACGTTTTATTACAAATGCAAAATCCCAGATTCACCATTGCTTTTTTAGAAGATAGTGTGCTGGACATTACTAGCTGTACACATAAAACAGTACTGGTACTTTTCTCTATAAAGCTATTTTAGGTAAGTTTCCATCTTATCTTTGTACTCTTCTTTGTCTTAGCTCTGGGAATTACCATCTACGCTTTTCCAAATGTGTGTCTTTTAATATATCTCGAGTTTGTTCAGAGCTGGGTAAAACTGCATTTTCCCACGTGCTTGGGCATGGAATAATTTGCAAAAAGATTTAAAACTAAATAAAATTGTGTTTTCGGTGAATTTAAAGGCATTATAAAGAGAGCGATATTGGAAGAATGTAATTGTTGAGAGGACTGTTGAAATGTTGTTGTTATTTGGTGTTTATGTGTTTTAAAATTGTTTTACTGTATGGCTGTTACCTTGGCCAGGTCTTTCTTGTAAAAGAGATTTTAAACCTTGATGAGACTTCCTGGTTAAATAATGGTAATATATATATATATATATATATATATATATATATATATATATATATATATATATATATATATATATATATATATATATATATATATATACATATATATATATATTTATTTTTTATTATTATTTATTCATTTTTTTAAATTTGACAAAACAGTCTCATGTTGCACAAGTGTATTTATTTGAAACAACCAAATTACACTGTATGGGTCAAAATGATTGGTTTTCGTTTTATGCCAAAAATAGTTGGACTATTAAGAAAAAAAAATCATATTTGCTTAAGATATTTAGTACATTTCCACACTGTAAAACCCAAAAAGTTAAGGTAACACACAATTTGAGGAAACCTATTGCAACAAACCATTTAAGCTCAAAAATGAATCCAAATGAGTACTGTGAACTTAATCCATTTGAGTAAAAGAAGCAATTTCAGCACAGTAAAACCCAATAAATGAAGAGAACTCAAACCAACTGAGTACTGTAAAACCCAATATGTTTAGGCAACTCAATCCGTTTGAGGAAACCTATTGTAACAAACCATTGGAGTTAAAAAAATGAATCTATATGGGTACTGTGAACTTACTCCATTTAAGTTGAAGTAATGAGGTATTTAATTAACTCAATACCTTCAACACTGAGTTCAAAACTCTTTTCAAATGAGTAGAATCAACTTTCAGTCAATTTTGAGTTGACTACACTAATTTCATTTGATAAAGTTGACTGTTGGGTTTTACAGTGCAACTGTAACTTACTTTAGACAACTTTAAAGGTGATTCTCTCAATATATTTTTTTTTAACTCTGAGATTTCAGATTTTCACATGCAGTACTTTTATCTCAAGTAGTTGCATAATTTCATCATTTCTTTTTGTTGTCTTTAAAATAAGGTTAAATAGTCTCCTGAATGTACTGAAATACCAGTCATATAACATCATTTGGATGTAATATGTAGATTCTGTTCCCAGTACTGGGTTGCAGCTGGAAGGGAACCGTAAAAACATATGCTGGAATATTTGGCGGTTCATTCCACTGTGGTGAGCCTTGATAAATAAGGGACTAAGCCGAAGAAAAATGAATGAATAAATATAAATACTGTCCGATGCTAACAAACCATGCCAAATGGAAAACATGTTTATTCAGATTTAGGATGATGTATATATCTCAGCTTCACAAAGTAATTATTGTATATTGTAATCATTACCCAAATATACAATATACATTAGGCTGAGCAGATTACATTAGATTGTATAATTTCAAAATGTTAAGTAAAAGATAAATAATGTGACTTTAGCTTTCTGGAAGTATGTCTGACTAAACCTCTATAAAACAAAAACTGCAGACAAACTGATCACTGAAATAACAGTGTTTCTCGAAAAAAAAAAAAGTAACATTTCTTAAGTGTGTTGAAATAAAACAAAACAGAAATATTTCTGTCTGCTGCAAAAATGCTAGTAATCGTGGTTCAATCAGAGCAATAATTACCAAGAACAATAACTACAATTCCAATTCATGTACTGGCAATTAACTGTCTATTTTTGTACATGATTTATCTCTCTGAAGTAACAAAATGATTTAGTGAACATTGTGCTTCCTATGTGTAGTGGCTCAACTTAGAGACTCCATATGGGTCGCCCACGGATGCACAAAAACTGCAATTACCCCTGATTGGGCCGACTACGCACCCGTCAATGTCAAAGCCACCCGCTTTGCTATATTGACAACAGAAACAACAGCAGCCAATCATCAAACCCATGGGAGACCCTACAACACTCCATGGCCTACAGACCCCTGGTATAGTCCATTACGCAAGGACTCAGCTCAAATACATGAAGAGCCTTTCACTGTGTGCTTTTCTTATACTTAATCTCAGGCTATCCAACATGTAGAGCTAGATTATGACAACTGCTGAAACTGCGAATTAAAGGCTCATACGTTTTCAGAATGAGCCTGGGTTGGTTTTTTTGTCTTTTGACAGAATGCAATTGTGTATAAAACTAAATAAAATAAGTTTATAAGATTCATAAAATGTATAAAAAGGATTTTAGTTTAAGAGTAACCTCCAAAATTTGACATCACACATTGCATTCATACTGCCAAGGAAATTTTAACCATTGTCAATCACACACATAAAGTAATTTCCATAAATCAGAATAACACAAAATATACTTTAATATAAACACACAAACAAAAAACAAGGAAAATTATATGCAGCCTATACAGTGCTTGATTGGTCACCTGAAATGTGTGAAATTCCTCCTTTGTTAGTCAAGTTTTAGTTTCACCTGACTGTCAATTGCTGTAATAAATGTATCAAATGTTCCACGGATTCATATATGGTATTCATGCTATTATGTTCTTGACGAATTTTGACAATTGAATTCAATTCAATTCAATTCACCTTTATTTGTATAACGCTTTTACAATGTAGATTGTGTCAAAGCAGCTTCACATAAAAGGTCATAGTAAATTGGAAAAATTTAACAGACTACTATGCATGTGATGACTTATACAATGAAATGACGCTGACATATTTTGGAGCGAACAACCATTGAACTGAGAATCAACAATCAGTTTAGATCAACGAGATCTATTCACTTGGAAATTGCGCTAAATGTCGGCTACAAGTACTTAAACATTTGCCAAGATGTTCTTAGACATTTGAAATTTGATGAAATGAATGAGAAAATCAAGTCTGTTGTGAACAATTGCCAAGTGATTTGGAGGTTTGTCCATGTTGTTTAAAGAATGTAATTCCTGTTTCAAGAAATAAGCCAAACCAATAGAGAAAAACTGTAATAAATAAAAATAAATAAATATGATTCACATAAATAATCAAATATTTTCGAAAGATCTGTCCTGGAGGAAAAAAGTTAGCCATAGCTGAATGTGGTCAGACATTTATGACTTTTTTTTGCTATATGCTGTCTAATAAATTATTACTATTAAAATGATAACAAACTGAACTAGAGGATGAAAAGTTGAAGAGGGAGAATATTAATAAATGGGTTCTGTTTGATTTCAACCTGTGAAAAATACACATACAGGTCAGATTAATGATGTAAAGCGTAAATACAGCCTTATATTTGAAGATCTACAGTATGGCATTGAAAATACTGAAAACATCCTTTCTAAAAGTAATTAAATCTCTCTAACACAGACACACACACACACAACCAACCAAACAAATAAACAAACAAAAACACATTATGATGTAATTCAGTCTCAAGAAGGATGAAAATGCAGGAAAGATCTTTGTTATAAATAAAAAGGAAACGATTTGTAAAGTACACAATGATATGACCCCCTCCAGAGTGAACGGCATTGTGTGGCCACAAGCACATGCAGACAGTGACTCACTCACTCATTCCACATGACTTCATCAGCCGGGCCTCACAGGGATGCTGGGAAGAGGTGGATAAAGGGAGGAGGTGGGCGCAGAAAAACAGGCCGCTTGCCACCCACTGTTACTAAACAGGAAAATAGAAGGACTGATGGTGTCCCGCTGAAAACAGGTGCGTGTGTTTTGATGAACCCTGCAGGCATGAAAATAATTGGAGTGCATCATCCACATGACTTCTGAACTTGTGTCTTCCTGATAATGGAGTTTCGAACTTTAATACGATACTTTTAATGATACTGATATCTGATACTGTTTTTGATACCCCAGGGAGAATATAGCATGTCATCATTTCTTCATTTGCTAGATTTAAAACCTCAAGCATGGTTTAATGTTAAGGATTTTACAACTAGTCCAGTCAGGCCACATTTTCATTTGCCCTGTCAAAATGTGAGTACTGCTAAAAAACAGAAACTAAAGTATATATATATATATATTATTTGTATTTTAAATTCATCCCATATAAACTGTTTGCAACCATTTACCTTGAAATATTCAGTAAGTCCAATTAATAATTTTTTCAGTGTAGTAAAATGTAAAAATGTTGCTTTCAGTGTTTTGGATCTATAAAATTTTAATGAATCAAGTCATGCAGCATTCTAATGAATTTCACAATTCACAAATTACCACCTAATAAGGCGAACAAATATAATTAAAAGAAATTATGACAAAAAGTTATGACAACGAATGCCATTATGTTTGTTTAACTTATTTTTCTAAGTTAATCAGGTTTCAACAATTTATTCATTCATTCATTTTCTTGTCAGCTTAGTCCCTTTAAACCGCCAGTCCCTTTAAACCGTCAAAGTCCCCTTTGAACCGCCAACTCACCCAGCATTTGTTTTATGCAGCGGATGCCCTTCCAGCTGCAACCCATCACTGGGAAACACATACACACTCATATACACTACAGACAATTTAGCCTACCCAATTAACCTGTACCACATGTTTTTGGACTGTGGGGGAAACCAGAGCACCCGGAGGAAACCCACGCGAACGCAGGGAGAACATGCAAACTTCACACAGAAACGCCAACTGACCATTTGTTGAACAGAGTTTTTGCGTCTTTCCCCCTGAGACATTGCCTTCTAGAGGAATTTTTTTCTTTTTTTCAATTTTGCATATGGACTGATCTGTCTGATTTTTTGCCTTCTACAATAAATCATTGTCTTCACTTGCATTTGGGCTTTTTTCTGTTACTAGCCCTGACAGACCTAGCTGCCACTTAGGTGGCCGCGCCCTTAATTATGCAGACTTAATACTTAATATAAACTAGACGGATGAGTTATAAAAAAATTCACCCCCCCACAGTCGTCATGAAGGGTAATATTAGCTGTATGAACCAAAAATCGTTCTTTGTACCAGGCTGTAAATACCTTTTTTCTGCTGTAAAGTTGGTTATTTTAACAGTGGGCTCAATAGAAATTTGCTGTATTATGGCACCAGGACAAGTGGAATTTCAATGAATTGGAGTTTCATTTACTTCCGTATTAGCTTCACGAGGGAGAGCTGGAGGTTGCTGCTTGGATTTAACTAAAAAAGGCAGAAATATATATATTTTTTGCAATGTATGCAAATGAAAACAATGCTTTACATTCTTCAAGTAGGTCCAGTAGTGATTTTGTCTTTCATTATTGATTAATGTTAATGACTACTATCATTTTTAATAACACTATTCTGAACTTAACTAGCTGCGGTCAGAGGCCACATGATCTTTTCTCATGGATCTATTATAACGGTGCAGCAATGTGATTTATGTGCATAAATCATTGAGCCTGTGGGTTTTGGTACATTTCAATGTGGCATGTGTGAACATGGGCATTGATTGGCTGCTTATGCACTGACTGAACAAGCCGTTTGCTGTGTGGAGGTGGATGTATCTGAGCACATCTGTGCGGGTGGTCATGGGGCTCTCAATGGAGCTTCTTTCATGAGCGCAATCCACTGGTGTTTTCACTGTAGAAACGTCATGCTGCTCTACTTCTTCAAGGACATATTTTTGCACAAGAATTCCTGGGAGAATAACAGAATAGAATACTGGATGGATGGAGTAGAGTTTTAGTTTAGAACAAAATGCAATTCAAATTACAAGGGCTCAACTATAATATTGGTTTTAATACAATAACTTTTATTACAAACAAGTAAATAAATAAATTAGTAAAATAGAAATCTCACATTTTGGTACTGTTTTGTAAGTATTATATAGCAGGGAAACATGTATGGGCTTGACAAACCACCTGTAGAAACACTCTTCTCTCTTATGCACCTGACACTTTATCTAAACTCCATCTTACAAGAACTCAATAAGGAAAATGATGTTTGCTATAAAATGTTCTACAGTCATGTTGCACTGTTAGCTTCAACCATAAATACCTCTTTTGTACAATATCCTGCACACCATTGTTCAGTCTGTTGTAAAAAAAACTTGTCTAGCCTGTCTAATGTGTAAAGCTAAGTTTCTTATTGTATATGTTTCAAGAGTTCACACTTAGCTGATAATCATAAAGCGTAATTGGCATGTTGTCCTAGGAGAGAGCCCTGAGCTCGTAATATCCTCGAGCCTGGGGCTCCTTCTCGTTAGAAGGGCGAGACAGGAGATAGAGCTCAGGTAGGTCTTGAGAACTCCCCTGCTTGTCGCCGTGTAAGGATTGTAAACTAAGGTTGTCTTGGGTGGTAATTTGGTTTAGTCAATTGACTATTGTTTTTGGACGGTGGGAGGAAACCGGGGAACCCAGGGGAAACCCACGTGAACACAGGGAGAACATGGAAACTCCGCACAGAAACAACCGGCCCGATAGGTGGTTGGACCAGTGGTGTTCTTGCTGTGAGACAACAGTGCTAGCCACTGGGCCACAGTGTTGCCCTATCTGAAAAAAAGGGGTGGGATGTAAGGGTGGAAGGAGGGAAAGCCTTGAGACTAAGATAACTGGAGAGAACAACTCTGGTTATTTATAATGCTTCCATAATCATCTAATAGGACAGATTACGGAGCTAATGGGGTGCCTCCTCTCGAAATTAGCTTATAAATAAACCACACTAGTGATGCATACGTTTTTTAAATAGCTCTTATGTCCAGTGTTGTGTTTGTATTCATGATTAATTTATGTAGAACTGTTGTCCTGTGAGATACAACATTTCGTTTCTCTGTATGTCCACACATGTAGCGACTTGACTTGATTTAGGATATAAATAAAAGGCACACAATTTCTAAATTAAATTATTCAAAAACACTACTAAAGTACTTGAGATTTTGTAGATTGCATTATCCCAAAAATTTCTAAGTCAGACAAGCAAGCTATTTTAATTAGTGACAAGGACACTGTACTGTGTTGCCATGCTAATTATGTCATACACCCTACACATACTTCATACATTTCCATTTAGGTTTAAAGAAAATAAGAAAAGCACCCAAAGGAAACCCATGCGAACACAAGGAGACTCCACATATAAATGCCAACTGGTCCAGCCGGGACTCAAACCAGTGACCTTCTTGTTGTGAGGCAACAGTGCTAACCCCTGAGCCACCGTGCCACCCCTATATTGATACTTTTGATAGTGATCTATAATAGTAAAGCACTAAACTTTTAAACCTAGCCAATACTTATAAAAGACAAATGTATTACTCTGGTCTACTAAAACAAACAAATGCAAAATAAAGCAAAGTATTCATAGTGCTTCACTTTTTCCACATTTTTTTATGTTACAGTCTTATTCCAAAATTGATTAAATTCATTTATTTCCTCATAATTCTACACACAATACACCATAATGACAATGTAAAAAAAGATTTTTTGAAATTGTTGCAAATGTATTAAAAATAAAAAACGTGAAAAATCTCATGTACGTAAGTATTCACAGCCTTTGCCGTGAAGCTCTAATTTGAGCTCAGGTACATTCTGTTTCCACTGATCATTCTTGAGATGTTTCAGCAGCTTAATTGGAGTTTACCTGTGGTCAATTCAGTTGATTGGACATGATTTTAAAAAGGCATACACCTGTCTATATAAGATCCCAGGGTTGACAGTATATGTCAAAGCACAAACCAAGCATGAAGACAAAGGAATTGTCTGTAGACCTACAGAAACATTTCTGCTGCTCTGAAAGTTCAAATCAGCACAGTGGCCTCCATCATCCGTAAGTGAAAGGTGTTTGGAACCACCAGGACTCTTCCTAGAGCTGGCAGCCTATCTAAGCTGAGTGATCGGGGGAGAAGGGCCTTTGTCAGGGAGGTGATCAACAACCCAATGGTCATTCTGAGCTCCAGTGTTCGTTTTTACTGAGAGGAGAACCTTACAGAAGTACAACCATCTGTGCAGCAATCCACCAATCAGGCCTGAATGGTAGAGTGGCCAGATGGAAGCTCCTCCCTGCCTGGAATTTGCCAAAATGCATCTGAAGGACTCTCAGACCATAAAAAACAAAATTCTCTGGTCTGATGAAACTAAAATTGAACTCATTGGAGTGAATGCCAGGCCTTACGTTTGGAGAAAACCAGGCACTGCTCATCACCAGGCTAATACCATCCCTACAGTGAAGCATAGTGGTGGCAGCATCATGCTGTGGGGATGTTTTTCAGCTGCAGGAATTGGAAGACTGGTCAGGATAGAGGGAAAGATGAATGCAGCAATGTACAGAGACATCCTGAATGAAAACCTGCTTCAGAGTGCTCTTGACCTCAGACTGGGGCGAGGGTTCATCTTCCAGCAGGACAATGGCCCAAAGCACACCACCAAAATATCGATGGAGTGGATTCACAACAACTCTGTGAATGTCCTTGAGTGGCCCAGCCAGAGCCCAGACCTAAATCCTATTGAACATCTCTGGAGAGACCTGAAAATGGCTGTACACCGTCGCTTTTCATCTAACCTGATAGAGCTTGAGAGGTACTGCAAAGAGGAATGGGCAAAAATTTCCAAAGACAGGTGTGCCAAGCTTGTGGCATCATATTTGAAAGACTCGTGGCTGCAATTGCTTCCAAAGGTGTATCAACAAAGTATTGAGCAAAGGCTGTGAATACTTCTGTATATGTGATTTTTCAGGTTTTTTATTTTTAATAAATTTGCAACAATTTCAAAAAATCTTTTTTCACATTGTCATTATGGGGTATTGTGTGTAGAATTTGAGGAAATAAATTAATTAAATCTATTTTGGAATAAGGCTGCAACACAAACAAATGTGGAAAAGTAAAGCCCTATGAATACTTTCCGGATGCACTGTAAACACAAACAAAAAATGAAAGTGTAAGCATTCGGTATAACAAACAAATCTACGAATCTCTGTTTGTGTATGTGTTTTATTGTCTGGTGCAGATTGGACAAAGATTAATTTTATGGAGCAGCTCAAGCAGGCCAGCCTTCAGTCACACATTCAAACACTGTCCAACACATGTCCGGGCACAAAAAAAGACAACCGCGGCTTTGATTCTAATAGGTTACGGACAGCACAAATGTCTTCAAGTGTTTTAGAAGATCAATGCACCGATTCAGTGCACATCACATCATCTGGCAGGTGACTGCGCTATTGCTTACCAATCTCTTTTCATCAAACCAACCACATATCCACAAGGACAGTTCATGAATTCCTCGAACCATCAGAATAACATTTCCTTGTAAGGGCCACACAGCAACACTGTTTCTCATTGGTAGTCCTGTCATCTCTGTTCTTGAGGTATGGGGACTGTGGCTCCAGGGGGCCGGCAGTATGTTGTGATGGATTGTATAGACACTGGGGTAATGCTGTGGTAGTGCCTCACCCGTTCCTGAAACCTCTATTCCACCATACACCTCCCGCTAAACCACACTGGTAGAGTATAAAGACTCCCAGGAGAGCCATCCATAACAGCATACAGCACACCCACCTACATGCACATCCAGTTATCCAAGCTCTCACACATGCGCGTGCACACACACACTGAGAGGTTTAATCCATGGGGGATATTTAACACACGGAAGCTCAGGCAAAACAAAGAGAGCAGGAGAGGGAAAACAAACAGGAGAGGAAAATGAGGGAGTATAAATGGCCATGAATCAGTGGGAGAGGAGACAAACAGAGTGATGGCACATGGAAACACAGTAAAAACATTGGGGACTGGAAAAGTAAATAAAAGAATAAATTGTATGTGTTATTTAAAGTATGTTTTTAATTACAGCAATACTGCCAAAATATTGCTAAACATTAATTGTAAATAATAGACTAAATTGTTGAAAAAAAATCGAACAAATGTAACTGTTTTAGCTATATATATATATATATATATATATATATATATATATATATATATATATATATATATATATATATATATATATATATATATATATATATATATATATATATATATACACACACACGTACAGTTGAAGTCAGAATTATTAGCCCCCCTTTTTATTTTTTTCCCCAATTTTTGTTTAAATAAGAGAAGATTTTCCATCATATTTCCTAACATAATAGTTTTAATAACTCATTTCTAATAACTAATTTATTAGTTTTTTGCCATGATGACAGTAAATAATATTTCATTAGATCATTTTCAAGACACTTCTGTACAGCTCAAAGTGACATTTAAAGGCTTAACTAGGTTAATTAGGTTAACTAAGCAGGGGTGCGTTTCCCAAACAACAACGTAACTCGTAGCTGAACTATCATAGTACGATGCATTGTTTGGGAAAAGAACGATGTAGTGACGAGTGTTTCCCAAACCCATAGTTTCTCTGTCGCATATTAATCGTTTGAACCACGATAGTTCTAATGTAAAATGCACATAATGATGCTCTAAACGGGGAGGTAGCAACTTTTTTAGAGAAGAACCCCATAATTTATTTGTGCAAATGATATTGTTTTACACGCTCACACATTTAAAAAAAATACAATATTAGTTTTGGTAAAAACATGCACTCGCTTTCCATATTAATTGAAATATAGGTAAATTGCACATATAGGACCAATGTTTACTTTACAAATATTATTGAGAACATTACATATTCTGTTCTAAAACATAAAATCACTTACAAAAGCTAACACGTATTCTAATACCATATATAAATCAAATAAATAAATAATAAGGCTATTTATTAAGAAATGAAAATTAATATTTCTTATTATTAGGAAAAAAAATAATATTAATTATGATGATGATGATGATTAGTATTATTATTAATTAGGATATTGTTTATTTAAAAAAATTTAAAGTCTACTTTTACAATTTGACACATGTAAACCACTGCAGAAATGTTCTAACCAACAGGCCCATGTCATATACAGTACAGATACTTAATAAATAACCTACTATAAATTAAAAGCATTAACATATGCTATGTTTTTTGTTTTCACAAGCTTTGGAGACGTAACAAATTTCGCTTTTAAATAATAGGTCACCTACTGTATAGCTTTTGTCATTAGCCATGGCTGCGAAGGGAGCGCAACTGTAAACAAGAAGATCGTTAAAACTGAACTGTAAAAATACTTTGAAAGCAAATTACACCTAAGAGAGATGAGTTTAATGCTTTTTTAAAAATAATTCCAAGTTTAAATGTCAGAATGTTCTAAACGAATAGGGCATAGGGGGGATAACTGGGAATAGAACAGCCAGGAACTATGTTTCTAACTACAGCTCCAGAGGTGTAGTTGCAAGCATAGAAGTTTGTGACGCAGTTTGCCAATGTTTGTTGGAACGATGGATTTGGGAAACGCCAAATCAACGAACTATGATTGTAACAACACAACTTGCTACTTTAGTTGACTAACCATGGTTTTCGGAAACGCACCCCAGGTTAGGGTAATTAGGCAAGTTATTTTATAATGATGATTTGTTCTGTAGACTATCGAAAAATAATATAGCTTAAAGGGGCTAATAATATTAAATATTGAATATTTTTAAAAATTAAAAACTGCTTTTATTCTAGCCTAAATAAAACAAATAAGACTCCCCAGAAGAAAAAATATTATCAGACATATTGTGAAAATGTCCTTGCTCTGTTAAACATCATTTGGGAAATATTTAATAAAGAAAAAAAAAAAACTTCAAAGGGGGCTAATAATTCTGATTTTAAGTATAGTCAAGAGTTATTGAAAGTATTTAACGATAGTAGTAAGATTGTTGGTTCTGTCTTTTATACCTTGGTTAAATGTTTTCTTAACAGTTAAGAAAATTGTACTCTGCAAGGGTTTTTTGTTGTTGTTTTGGAATTTTTTCTTTCTGAGGAACTAATTTTAGTCATAAAAAAACCCATCCTCAAATTAACATTCTTGTTAACTAAATTCAGAAGATTAAATTAAGATTTCCTCATAACAAAGTTCATAATTACACTGATTGTTTTCAGTCATTAACAGAAAGCACATTACTCAAATTAGCATCCTGTTTAATTAATTTCTGAAGACTGAATTAATATTTCTAAACTTTCTGAATATTATTAAATTGTATTAACATTTATAGATTAGTTGTCATCAAAAGTTTTAGACAGTTTTAGTTTAGACAGTGCAGAGTTTACATTAAGCAGTTTTGTCATCATCCACCAAAGTAATTCCACACATTTTCTTTACACACAGCAAATTTTGACTTTTTCACACCCTCTTTTGATTGCCAGGATATCATCAGCCTAAAAATCGACACCCAAATGACTTCATATAATATAAACTCTATTATCTTTAAAGACATATTCAAAATTTAGGTTACAGTACATTTTATTTTTTACATTTTTCTGTTGATTTACTGTAAATAATAAACATTTAAAAATTCAAAACAAAATCTTCAAGCCCAATAATGTGTTTCCACTTGATAAAGAAAGCGTAACACAAACGTACACTCAGCCCACTTCAACAATTCTCCCATTCAAATTACAGATCAACTGTTATGAGCCAAGTTCAGCAACAATCAAACAAGCAAGTCTTGCAAGCTTGTAATCATTTCACCCATTTGACATGAGTAAGACTGATATCCAACACATTCCTTGCCAAATAAAAATAAAGTCTTCACTATATGCACACAATATATCAAATTTGCCCACTGCTGAAGCTTTTATAAAAATATATGGATAACCACAAATTTGACAAAAGCTGCAAAAAGAGTTACTTTAACAGTTATAATAACAAAAAGAACTGCACATCATGTGTATTTACTGTATATACAAGTCTAAACTACACTAATTTTCAAACAAACTGAATTGCAATAGGATTATGAAATAAAACAACCAGCATAGGCTCATTCTGAAAACGTAGACCAATTTACATTTCTGGAGATTGCAAATTATGTTATGAATACATCTCATCGCTACAGGGTGGTATGACGCGATTCCTTTTCTCGCTTATCAGCTGACCGCGTACCTCCATATAGATGGTTTTTCCATTGTTGTCAGTTTGCTCAGTAGCTCGCCACTTACGTCAGTGGACTTGAGACCCAGAGCAGAGTTGATTATGAGGATGGGGTTCAAATCCAGTGAAGAACAGTTTCCGAAAGCAGGTAAGACAAAAACAGAAGCTAAAAAAGTAAATAACAGGGTGAGACTGTGGTCAAATCTGAAAACGTGGTAAAAATCAGGCTGCTAAGAGTGCTTTTGTGCTTCAGTATTGCTTTTGAAAACACTGCAGTTGGGTTTAGGAAAGTGCATGGGCGGGTAAATCTGTGCTTTTTATAACATTATTGGTTGAGTTTAGGGAAGAGGAGGTTACTAGGTCAGTCAGTCAGTCAGTCAGCCAGTCAATAGCAGCCTCTGGTGGATTTATGCAAGACGAGCAGGTGCGAATGGCACTTGGGAGAGAAATTTGAGATCTCAAAAAGCATACATAGTGGCCTCTGGCAGATTCGCGAAAACAAAAACTGCAAAAAAAACCCTCCTCCTGTGACAAAAACGTACCTCCTGTGACATATTTTGCTCTCTCAAGAAATGTATATAAGGCTCAGTATTCAGAAAGAGCCTGGGTTGAAAATAACACTTTACAATGAGGTTTCTTTAGTAAACATTAGTTAATGCATAAACATCAACAGTGACAAATAGTACCATCTCTCACAGAAGCTATGGTAAATATTATATATTTTTTAAAAGTACAACTGAACTTTATTGGTTTTACTCCATTAAATAAAAACCGTGACTCTGATTTTGTTACTAACCATTAGTTAAACCACACTGAACTGAACTAAACTGAACTTCAACTCTGAAAACTGGACTGACACAGTTTCAATTTACTAGAACTTCTATGTTAAGCTGCTTTGACACAATCTACATTGTAAAAGCACTATAGAAGTAAAGATGAATTGAATTGAATTGAATAAAATAAGAAATGAACTTATTAAATGATTTACAGTGGTCATCACCAGTTTACATTACTTAAATAATGTTAAAAAATGAACCTTTACTGTAAAGAGTTAAACAATAAAGAATCAGAACAGTGTCAATGTCTTGCATGAGGTGTGCCAAACTAGTATGTGAAAATGACAATGTGTCAAAATAAATAGCATATAAATAGCTGAATAAATAGCAAATCTACCAGTATGATTATCTGATAACGAGCCGAACCAATAATACAGTATAATGATAACAATGTCATGCATGTTCATCATCACAACTTAACATATTATTGAATATAGTCAGGGCGACGCAGTGGTGCAGTAGGTAGTGCTGTCGCCTCACAGCAAGAAGGTCGCTGGGTCGCTGGTTGAAGCCTCGGCTCAGTTGGTGTTTCTGTGTGGAGTTTGCATGTTCTCCCTGCGTCCGCGTGGGTTTCCTCCAGGTGCTCCGAAAGACATGCGGTACAGGTGAATAGGCTAAATTGTCTGTAGTGTATGAGTGTATGAGTGTATGAGTTTCCCAGAGATGGGTTGCGGCTGGAAGGGCATCCACTGTGTAAAAACGTGCTGGATAAGTTGGCGGTTCATTCCACTGTGGCGACCCCGGATTAATAAAGGGACTAAGCCGAAAAGAAAATGAATGAATATAGTCATCCAATAAACGCACATTGTGACCTCATTATTAACGATTAAAACGACTCCCAATATCCGCTGCATAATTCATCGTTTTATTTCAGAAAGGTTCATCTGAAAGCCCTTAAGCAGACCATCTCCTGCATTAGCATCTATATGACGTGGCAAGCTTAATATTCCCTCAGACACGAATGTACCCACATAGCATGGCAGACACCAAAGAGCAAATCTCCACTCGTCCGATCCTTCGCCTCTGGCTGGCATATCAAAGAGGTGCCCGTACGAGCAGGTTAACTCAGAAATGGGCTTTTTACCAGCCAGCGCTTAACCTCAGTAATGAAGGCCGTCTCTTCTGTAGGCACAGGTGGAGTAGAACCTGTGGCAGCTCATTAGAGACACACTGTACATCTTGCACAGAGGACCAGGACTCTGATTTCCCCTGAGGAGCCCACCGGGACCCTTTGATGACAGTAACAGTTACCTCCTTTTTTATTCTCTCTGGATCCCTTTCTCATTTTGTCTTTGATTTATTGTGTGACTGCGGGCGATCCGCTGCGATTTGATAATAAGAGCGTGACGTTATGGATTCTCTCTGGCTATCAGGGTACAGGTGAACAGCCTGAAGCACATATTTGGGCACACAATTGGCTTCCTTACATGGAGCAGTCTGTTGTGGATTAGATCGAGGGCAGCATGTTGAAAGGGAATATTTACACGAAAATAAAACCAGAAGACTTTCGATTGGCATTAACATGACAACAGCGAGTTATGAGTTTCGAATAGATTCTGAAAACAATAAAGTTTATCGTCTTCCTGTAAAGTACGAAAATGTAATTTTGGGAAAATTGTGTGCATTATGTGTTCAGTCTAAGGCATTTGCAAGAATTTGACAAACAAAACAACAATGGTGGACTACAAAAGTTACAGGATCAACTAGTGGCCTTGCAAGCATACTGTAATACAGTGTTTAGCATTTTTACTGATCCATATAAATGGGGACCTTTTGACAACACTGTTGTCTGTAATATATAAAGTAGAAAAGTCAAGATATATTATCTGAAGTGTCACGGTTGTACTCATAGCACTGAAACCAGATTTATCAAAATGCATATATATTTATTTACAACATTTAAATCAGGAACTTGACCATAGACACACAGGCAGGACGAAGAACGGTGACAATACAATACAAAGAGCTAAACAAACTTAGGGTATAAATACATGACATGATTGAACTGATAACAAATAAGGGAAAGACACAGGTGGAACTAATGAACATTAACAAATGGCAGGAAAACAGAACGAAGAAATCACATGACAAAACATAAAGTGCTTTTGACTTGAACCACGGCTGCAGCCGGCAATCAACCAGATTAGCAGAGCGCAGTCGGGGGCAGAGCTGAAAGCTAGGCTGTCAGGTCGAACACCTTGGGGCTTGTGGCTTGCTGCATGATGACAGATCACATGGCGAGATCTATGATTTATTTATTTATTAATCCAATCACATTAATCCGAAAAGATTAAACAAAAGGGCATTTTTAAAATAAGTGAGCTACACTTTCAGTGGAAATACAGAAAAAACAAGATATATGTTACTTTTAAATTTATATATAAACGGCTTACAAGAATAAAACTATTTTATAAATATATATAAATTATTTTAGAACTATTTTATAGAATGATTATTTATCTCAATTTGTTAGGAAAACTTTATAGGAGTGGCATGATGATGACTATTATATTACAAGACTATTGTATTACAAGACATGTGGTTATTCACTAAAAATGTATCATTTAAATTGTATATGGAATAAAATTATATATCTATTAAAGTTAACTATTACTAGTTAATTAATTGGACTTGTGATTGGAAGGTTGCAGTTTCGAGTCCTGGGACCGACAGGTATTGTATTTAGGGGGAGAGAATAAGTGAGTATGGGTCACCATACTTGGCCACAATATGTAAAAACTTTAGAAAAAGTTTGCGAGGGTAACTCTCTTGCTCACCAAGGCTGCATTTATTTGATCAACAATACAGTAAAGAGTAATATTGTGAAATGTTTTATGTACAACTTAAAAAAACATTCAAAACCTAAAGCTGAATTTTCTGTAATATTATTCTTCTTCAGTTTTACATAATCGCTCAGAAGCCTTTTATTATGCAGATTTGCTCCTTACGAAACATTTCTGATTATATTCATTATAAACGTTTAAAAAAACATGAATGTATGTCCTTTTTTATATGTACATGCTCTGTTCTTGTCCTTCAGGATCGACCAGTCCTGTGACTGGACTGAGCACTTTTCCTTGAGGCAAAAACTCCTCTTTTGTTTCTTCACACGTACCCCAAAGAGATTACGTAATTCTAGCATGAAAAGACTGGGAATGTTTCTTGAGTGTTCCAGATGACACTGTCGATAAGTCTTGTGATCTTATTTACCCTCTGTTATATGATCTAGAACAGTTACTCTGAGCTTCAGATCTCTGCTGAGCCTCTCAGTGCTGAAGACTGAAAGAAATCCTCACTGAAAAAGACAATGGAACCAGATATCTGATGCTCTCTTCATATGGCTTTGGTTGACTATGATAGATGGAGCACTGGTTGGGCTGTTTACGTTATGAAGGACAGTGTTTCATCTATAGTAATAGTAGTTTTTCACTTGTGCTTAGATTTTTCGAATTGAATTTTAGCATTAAAAGTATTTAAATCCAGCGGCAAAATCCCGCTCTCCCTTGTAAAGCTAATAGGGAAGTAACTGCAACTGCATTTCATCGATTGGCCTTTGGGGGGTGGCTCCAGGAACTCCAGATGTTCACTGACTGCTATGCTAAATTTGTCATTTTTACAGCTGATAAAAACATGTTGACATCCTGTCACAAAAGATGGTTTTGGTGCATATCGCTAATATTACACTTCATGATAACTGTGAGGGGGGTGCTTTTGTTTATAACTCATGCGTTTCGTTTATATTGAGTTATTTCAAGTCTGCATAATTAAGGTGTGGCCACTTGAGTGACAGCTAAGTCTCACCGGTGGCTGTCACATCACCTCAGCTGATTCCGGCTGACTAGCCGCTGATCTCAGCATATACACCGTATTTTGGTTTTGTTTTATGTGGCTTTACACAGTCAATTGACTTTTAGGATTATTTCTTGCAATCATTCAAGTGACCTCTTTTTCCCAGGTGAGTGAAATTATTATTCTTGAAAATTCTAGAACTGTAATCTGAAATGTTGTCATACAGTGTTATTCCTGGATTTCATAAATAACTTTGCATTTACTAATACAGACTATATAAGTATTTGGAAGTATTTGGAAGTATTTTGCGTTTTCCTCCTGTAGAAAAACGTCATAAGAACAATGTTTAGTGGCTCAATGTCTCACAACAATGTTTTTAAAAGACCAAAGACAATTTATTAATATAGCATACAACCAAGTACATGTGGTCAGAACACAAACGAGTCACAGGTAATGAAGTATTACCAAAAAAACCCATCTAAGCAAAACGATAGCAGGCATCCGTAGCTCCGCTCACGCTTCACCTCTTTGCTCATGTTTGGTTACCCGCGGTTGGTGCGATGACGTGCGAACAAAATGGCAATGCTTGGCCGCGCCCACTTGTAGCTTCATTTGCGCTCTTCAGAAACTTATGGGTGACGTTGCAGATACTACGTCCATATTTTTTATAGTTTATGATTTAAATACTTGCAATATTTGTGGGCGGTTCATTCAGCTGTGGCGACCCCTGATAAATAAGGGACTAAGCCGAAGGAAAATCAGTGAATGAATATTGAAGTGAATTAATATAATATAATCCACTCCATTGATATTTTGGTGGTGTGCTTTGGGCCATTGTCCTGCTGGAAGATGAACCCTCGCCCCAGTCTGAGGTCAAGAAATGAACAGTGAATGAATATAATTATTTGTGCTGTGAAATTTTCAAGAGAAACAACACAACAAAAATAACAGCACTGAGAAAACAGCAGTTAAGAAAGCATCTGATAATAGTGATGTGGATGTTCCACAAACTTTAAATTTGTTTATTTATACAGAATGCAGTTTCCCACTCACTGAAGTATTTGGGGCAACCTGCTTTTTATAAAAAAAAAAAAAAAACTAGCCACCATAAATAGATTTTCCAAATGGTTTTAACTTTGTTGAATAAACAATGGTTTGCAGGTTTCCAAAACAAAATGTAGCATGCGTTTTCACCATTTAAAGTTCAATTTCTTTGGTTAAATTGTGTCCCTGACAATAATTCATGATAAACTATGGATTTACAGTTACAATGCCAGTTAATGGGTTAATATGAATGTATCTTTAAACGAGAGCAAATAGTTACGTATTTCTTGTTACAATGTAATTATTATTTATTATTTTTTTGTAAAGCCTGATAAAATGCCATTTCAGAGCTCATCACTGATTTGATTACAACCGTCTGCTATTTATGAGTATGAATCATATTAGAAAAAACGATGTCAGTGTAAAGCCTGGTTTTTACTTCTGCGTCGAGTGACGCGAGTGACCCCACCGAAGTGCGTGGCCATGCATTTATACTTCAGCTCGCTGTTTGTGTTGCTCTACAATAACACTTCAGAAACGATACCTGGCAGTACTGTAGGTGTTTATGTTCCTCTGTGTCGAGTTTCTTCGCTGGTGTTTTGTTTTTTCTGAATGCTACCTTAATGTAGAAGTAGCTCAAACTTGCTCATTTTGAGCCTGGAATCGGCGGACATGCAACACCTGTACAAGCTGAATAAAAACGTCTGGAATAATCGAGTCAATAAATAGTCAGTAGTAGGGATGCACCGATCCTGATACTTGGATCGGATATCAGTTCGATACGACATATTTTTGCTGGATCAGGTAGCGGCCAGCTGGTACCGATCCAAATTCAAATCTTGTGCGTGCATTATAATTCTGTGTAATTTAAAAGCCAACAAAAGCCATGAAGGTAGCCTATTTTGGGGCAATATAAAGTTATCATGCAGGCCTACTATATCCCAAATTTTCTGAAGCCATTCTATAGTTTAATGTTAAGCACAGATGAATATTTAAGTGGTTAAATTCATGTTCAATTCAGCGATGCCCCCCTACGGGCCTGTCAATCATTCTCCATTCATTCACAACTCAAACTGCGTGTCACATTCATGACAACAAGAAAAACTTTCTCCAAGACTATTTGTTTCTGTTAATAGTAAGTGAAGAAATGCATTTAGTTTTGGATTTAATGGGTTCATTTTGACCTGCAACAAGGAGTTCATTGCTGTTTGTAAATCATGCTGTGCTGTGTCTGTTAGATCAGCAGATCGCATTCGCAACACTGGAATAAAGAGGGTTATTACCTGCTCTTTACACACAAAGTAGGCCTACCAGAAATTTAAAATTAGAAAAGGCTCAATAAAACATTGGATAGATCCTCAATTCACTGATTTATTTCCTTCGTGCTGCTAAGTTTTGAAAGTGTCCGCAGATACCGGAGGGCTGTGCGCTGGGTCTCAGTGATTCATCAAGCGCTTCTTCACGCACCGGCTGCAGACGTGACGTGCGCCGCTCTGTAAAATTATTCTGTAAGTTTTTGTTCTCTCATCCTTCCAACTGAGTTTATTCTACCGAGGGGAATACTTTCAGTGCTGCAAATAGTTTGTAAAGTCTGGCTTATTGTGGTCAAAAAAGTTGATTAAATTAATAAAAGTAAAATTATTTAGCCTAATATAGGCTACTTGCAAACTGTGAATATTTCACTGTCATTTTATTTATATCAATATTTTATTTAACAGACCAGTTTTTGTTTGATTAGGGTCAATAGTGGTAGCCTATTATAGATTCCAAAGAACAATTTTAATTTAAAAACAGGAAACATAAGTTGGACCGCAACACATCAATGTCCTAATGAATGCTCAAATAATGTAGCCTAGTTTACAACACACATCATGTTTTTAGTTAGATTTTGCCATCTGTCATATACAGTAGGCCTATAGATAGTTATTTTTACTAAAGGTTTATTATTTGAGTTTATCACAAGACTTATAGAAACTTTACTATGCTTCAAATTTTTTTAAAAAATGGCACAGTATCAGGATCTGATCTGTATCGGTCGATACTTCAAATTTTGGTATTGGGATCGGATCAGTTCCTAAAAAATGGTATCGGTGCATCCCCAATAAGTAGTTGATAAATAATTCTTTATCGTCATTAATTTAATCGATTATCGAAATAATTGATTGTTGCACCCACTGTATTTCTATAGTTCATTTAATATAATTGCATTAAAATGCAGCATCCACTTTCACTTCTGCCACAGATCCACATAAATTATGCAAACTGACTCAGGAAAACAGTATTTCTGGCACGGATGCCTGGTAAGGAAAACTGATCACATATCAGTGGATGCAGACGCAGGGCTGAGGGAGGCGATGCTGAAGGAAACTCATAATCCCTCTCAGCATGGTGACAGCGAAAGGTGGTTTGAAGGTTTCTGCTCAGAAAACAAATTGAGTTTGCTGGCGTTTCCCTGAGCCCGTATTTATGAGTCTGTCAAAAATGTCCGCGCTGCACTGGGCCGTCTGTCTGTCTGAGAAGATGTGTGGGCAAAACAGTGATGAGACACCCACCCAGACGCAAGCACTCACTACAGTGTGTACATGAACAACACACACATAAAACACAACACGGCCGCTCTCGGCTCGCTGGGTAAGCGCTCTTCTACACGACACGCTCTCATAAATTGTCTGGACTGAAAAAAACGCCATGACAACAGTTGAGATATTAAATGCATACATCAACATCAGGTTGCAGCTAGTTATCAATAACGTGTACTTTGCAATGTATGCAACGTCTACACCATTTTTTCCACACGTGACTACTGCACTTACTGCATTTATTATGAGTTGCTTTTATGGTTTGACAAAAAACTTAAAATAAATAACTCACGGCTGTGCTACAAATAATCTATCTTCATAGTGAAAACTGTGGAGATACATTTGTTTTATTATTGTCCGTCATGAAAACAACTCCCACAATAATATCTGTGGCCTATATTGAATATCTACTGAATTCAATGTTTTGCTTCTCCTAATTATTTTCTCTTTGTACTCCATATGCTGTACAGAAGTGGTTCTCAACCTTTTTTTTGCCTGAGACCCCCTATTCCCCTAGAAGATATTGTAAGGTAATAATTTTTTTTTTTCAAACAAACAGTATGTTATACTATATCTGAATATATTTAAGCCAAATAATAGCCTAATGTAAAATATAAAAGCAAAACATCAGTAGGCCATTTGTAACTGAAAAACATAAGCCTTTGGCCTTAAAATTGGCCCTATTTGAAATTCAAAAACAAAAATAGGGAAAAAAAAAGGGAAAAAATAATATAGGCTGTTACAATTTAATACTTGCACCTTATTTGTTACGTTTGATCAATTAGTGATATGATTGCTGCTGGCAGAACTGCTGTTTATGCATTCGTTAGCAAGAACTTTGGCGCAGATAATGCACTGTGGCTGGGACAGAGACTTTTTGCTTCGTGAAAACAGAATAAAACCATACTTCAGGTAACTATCTTGGCATTTCCTGCATTTCATGTTTCCAGTATTGCTAGTGCTGTGACCCGAAATGTTTGGAGCTTCCTCACCTGGGTCCAGTATGCTTGGGTCATATGCAAGTCTTTTATGTGAAGGACGAATTACAAATTTGTCCATTTTTGGTCAGCCAGGGGATAAAATAAACTAAGGCAACATGATTGTTCTCCTAATTGTCCACTGCAAAAAAAATTGTAAAATATGACGTGAGCCCCCACAGAACTCGCTGGGGCCCCCTTGTGAGCCGGGACCCCCCTGTTGGGAACCGATGCTGTACAGTAGTCATATGTATCTAATTTATGTCTATAATACACATTTAGGGCTCTACTTTAACGATCTTTGCGCAAAGTCCAAAGCGCAGAGCGCAAAAGCATTAAGGGCGTGTCAGATTCTACTTTTGCTACTTTAAGGATGGAAAAATCCACTTTGCGCTGCGGAACATAGTCTAACAGGGTTGAGCTTATTCTCTTAATGAGTTATGAGTGTGTTTTGAGAATAAACCAATCAGAGTCTCATCTCCCATTCCCTTTAAGAGTCAGTTGCGTCACGCCATGGCGCATTTGCTATTTACATGGCAGACTTTGTAAGTGGAAAAACTGAGCACTTCACTAGCGAGAAAACAGTTAAACAGACCATCTGCAGCCGAGAATGAGAGAATGAGCCTCCTCATAATTTACTTTCACTTTCACTCTCTTTCGTGCACAAGGACGTCATTTGTTAAGCAAAAGGATTTCTTTCAAAACTATTTCTAAGTTCAGTTCTAATTCCCAGCAAACGAATAAATGAACAATTATAATGAAGTGTGGTCAAAAAACTGAGTTATATCCAAATACACATGCTATGCCCCATATGGTCTAAAACCTGACAGGTGGACAAATCTAAGCTTGTTTTTAATAAAACAAATATAAATATGCATATAATAAAAAATAGGCGACACAGTGGTGCAGTAGGTAGTGCTATCGCCTTACAGCAAGAAGGTTGCTGGTTCGAGCCTCGGCTGGGTTAGTTGGCGTTTCTGTGTGGAGTTTGCATGTTCTCCCTGCATTCGCGTGGGTTTCCTCCGGGTGCTCCGCTTTCCCCCACAGGCCAAAGACATGCGGTACAGGTGAATTGGGTAGGTTAAATTGTCCGTAGTGTATGAGTGTGAATGAGTGTGTATGGATGTTTCCCAGAGATGGGTTGCAGCTGGAAGGGCATCTGCTGCGTAAAACATGTGCTGGATAAGTTGCCGGTTCATTCCGTTGTGGCAAACCTGGATTAATAAAGGGACTAAGAAAATGAATGAATTAATAAATAATACTACTAATAATAATAACATTATACAAAAGCAAATTGTCATGAATAAAATGAAAAAGCCCCACCGAGATGAAGACATGAAAGCAGTGGTTTTTATATTTATGTAGAAAGTAATAATTATATTGCAAATTATTTGTAAAGATATTTGCATATTGCTGTACATCCTGTGTGTACTAAGCAATGTGTAAGCGAGGTGCACAACTAACGTGCTTTGCGCTTGACTTTAGACCTTCTCTCAGTCTGGTCTATTGTGCAGTCTATTTTAGATCCTCACAATAGCAACGCGCCAGCAATGCGCCTTAACACACCTCCTTTTTTAGACCAGAACGCCTATGGGCGTACATATGAGCCCAAATGCATTTGCTATTTAAACAGTATGGTGCAAATTGTCAAAATTACACTTGCTTCGAGCTAAAACCAGCAAATAACTTTTGCACCACATTGCTCCGGGTGTATGATAGAGCCCATATAGTTATATGTGTCTGGATGCTCAAAGTGATCTGTAAATTATAATAGACTAAAAAAGATGATTTATTGGATTTACAAATATTTTATAAGTGGTTGCAAACATTTAATTTAGTAATGTTCAACTTAATTTGTATAAATTCAGTCCATATAAGTTGTTTGCAACCACTTAACTTAAAAAAATGTTAATTCACAAAAACAAATTCAGTGTAGATTGATTTAATTTTCAATGATTGAACTGTGAGATTTATGCACCTCACTACACTCAGCTCTTTAAAACATTTCAATCATTATCTACTGTTTTTACATAGAATCATAGATCATAGGTAAAAGGTGGATATGACCAAAAAAGAGTACAAAAATGCCATATGAGGACCCATTGATCTGCTCTACCGAGCTTGCTATCCAGTTCAACCTGCAGTCATTGGTGAACAAACTGTTATGACAGAATGTCACAAAAGCAGTCGGACATTTATTGTGCCACATTGGAGCATTTGGCCAAGACAAGCTCTGTAATTAGGTGAGTGTTGCTCGGTAGCTCTGAAAACCCCCAGCAGCCAAGCTGTCCTTTAAAAGCAATGGCTTATGAAGTCAGCAAAGCTTTTCCCTGAGACTGGAAAAGGGGGTTTAAGCTACCCGATGATTAACTTACAACCCATTTTTTACACACAAATGAACAGCAGACTTGTATAAAATCTAAAATGAATTTAATTTGTAAGTGCTAGGGGGTATTTCACAAAGATATTTTCAGAAACACAGAGTGAACAAAGTGAAATGTAGACTTGACTATTGGCTTCATTCTGTTGGCATAATTTTTCATTCAAAACGGCATGCTATATTAAATAAAAAATGAATGAATAAATGAGTATTCCTTCCTTCCTACATACATACACAGAGAGACAGATTGACATAGGGCTGTAAAGGTTAAAAAAAAAACATTATTCGCTTTGATTTGATACAGTGGTGTCACTGTTGGGTACATTTTTGATATAGAAAAAAAGATTTCACGAGCATGATTTTTTGCATTGAACAATCATGGAGCTATACTTGACCCATATTCTGTAGTGTCTTCTTAGCATAATAATAAATGTATAAAGTGAAATAATGAAATGTATATAAAGTTAGTTAAACAAAGCACTGCAAGAGCAAAAGCATTAAGGGCATGTCCGAATCCACTTTTACTATTTTAAGGATGGAAAAATACGGTTTGCGCCATGGCGCATGGTCTAACAGGGTTGTGCTTATTCTCTTAATAAATTAAGCTTTGAGCACAACGTGCATTAATCCAATCAGAGTCTCATCTCCCATTCCCTTTAAGAGACAGTTGTGTTGCACCATGGCACATTTGCTATTTACATGGCGGACTTTGTAAGTGGAAAAACTGAATGTTTCGCTAGAGAGAAAACAGTTAAACAGACCATCTGCAGTGCGTGGATAATGAATGAGCCTCCTCCATTCAGCCTCTTTCTCTTTAGTTTACTTTTACTCTTTACTTTACTCCTTTACTTTTGTTGATAAGGAATGAGTGTTCTATACGCACTCCACTGAAGACATGCAATAAGACATCCTACATATTTAATTACTTTTGTCAAGCTCAAAGATTTGTTTAAAACTATTTCTAAATTCACATTTTAAGCAAATGAATAAATGAACAATAATAACGAAATGTGGTCAAAAATCTGCGTTATATCCAAACACACGTCCTACTCTTATACGCCATATGGTGATGCATATGTCTCCAAAACTCAACAGGTGGACAAATCTAAACTTGTTTTTATTAAAACAAATATAAATAGATTTATAATAAATAATACTGCTAATAATAATAACATTAGACAAAAGCAAGGTGTCATGAATGAACTGAAAAAACACTCTGGACATGAAGAAGGTATGGAGGTAGTGGTTTTTATGTTTATGTAGAAAATAATATTTTTTGTAACATTTTAATCCTTTATTTTTTTTTCATATGTAAAGATATTTGTGTATTGCTGTACATCCTGTGTGCCTTATTGCGCCGGGTGTATGCTAGGGCCTCAGAAGTTCTTACAGCTGCCGTTTCCAGTGCGCAAAAAGACTTCGGTGGACATACACCCATAGAATATTCTAGTAATTGTATTAACGTTACTGACAATATATGTAAAAAAAAATAAAATCAAATAAAGTATTTAAAAACAATTTGATCAAATTTTAAGCCATTTAACGAGGGAAATATTTCTCAATTTTTGTTTAATTGAAACAATTTATAAAACTACAACTTACTAAACTAACACTGTATCATACAGTAAAAATGAGATAATAAAAAGAAGAGAAGAGGTTCCTTGCCAAGCAATCATATTTAGAAATTCTCATTATTAGTTACGTTAAAAAAAAAAACATGCTGGAATAATTGTCGGTTCATTCCGCTGTGGTAACCCCTGATTAAAGAGACCAAGCCGAAAGAAAATAATTTGTTTTTAAAAAGTAGGCTATACTGAACCTGTCCTTATTTTAACTACCTGCAATATTATTTCAACCAAAGCAAATTTAGCAAATAAATACACTTTGTTTGTATACAGTGTCAAACGGCATTCACACTAATCTCTAAAGTTCCATCATCACAACCACCTCCAAAGCCTAAAAACACTGACACAAGCAGTGTACATATGAAATGTGCAAAGACACCCAATGCACACACACACACACACACACAAACACACGCACACACAAAAGCCAGCCCTTGCGTTTTGCTGTCAAAGCAGCCATGTGTATCAGTGATGCTTCTCCTCCAGCATTTGCATTGAGAGTGTGTGATTTAACTCTCCTCAGGGTCTCAGCTCTGTTGTTACATAACCTCAGCCAAACAGATTTAGGAGCATCTGACTGAACGCACACGTTTTTCACCCCTGAAGCCCATTTGAAATTCAGACGAGCCGGAGCACAGTCGATAGAAGAGGAGAAAGGCTAAGCAGCGCTTGAATGAGTCACATCACGCTGGGGGAAGCAGATCCGTATAAGCCTGCCATTTCAGCGGTTATTCACAAAATTCCCTGGTGTAGGAAAACTGACGTGAGGTGTAGGAAACACTAGGCAAACAGCTCAAGACTCCTCCTTAATCTAGAACATTTGTATGCAACACATTCCATACACTGTGGAAAAATATTTGTTTCTGATATACACTACAACGACATGATCATACAAAAATATGAAATAGGGTACTAAACTATTGATTATTATTTTATATTTTCTCTGATAAACATAGTGCAAACGTTAAATTAGTTAAAAAAAGATGTGTAAATGTATAAAACTGACATTCATTTTGAGAAATGTTAAATCTTTAACTAATCTTTAATAATAGTGTTTATAGTTACACATGAGTAAGAATTCAAAGACAAGTTATCTGCATGTTTAAATGGTGAAAATAAAATAAAAGTCAAATTAAATATTGATAAAATATTATTTTAAAAATTCAATAAATCTTTTAGATCAATTTATAACCAATATGCCATTTCAGAATCGTGATTCACAAATGTCGGTTTAACCATCACATATATTTATCATGCCTTTATCTAAGGTGCCAGCACAAAAACACGTTCAACAAAATATGAATTATTAGTCGTAAAGCGAAATTTTACTCACAGTGCACCATAAAATGTCCAATGGTAGAGAGTACATTATATACAAGTGCTCAAACCATCAAAAGAACAGATATGAAATGATAAGCAAAAAAATAAACAACTGAATAACAATATACACAAACAAGTATCCTCAATATGGACTGTAGAATTTGCTCACAGCTCAACACTAGCACACTCATTGACTTGGTAAACAAGCATTGGATGTGAGTCTGACTTCACATTTTTATAGTCCAGGCAACAGATAAGCATAACCTCTCTTAGGGATCTATTTTAACGATCTAGGTGCAAAGTCTAAAGCGTATGGCGCAAAAGCAGTAAGGGCGTGTCACAATCTACTTTTGCTATTTTAAGGACCGAAAAATACGCTTTGCGCCGTGGCGCATGGTCTAACAGGGTTGAGCTTATTCTCTTAATATACATTATGGGTGTTTTGAGAATAAACAAATCAGAGTCTCATCTCCCATTCCCTATAAGAGTCAGTTGCGTCGCGCCATGGCACATTTGGTATTAACATGACGGACTTTGTAAGTGGAAAAACTGAACGCAAAACAGTTAAACAGACCATCTGCAGTGCAAGGATAAAGAATGAGCTTCCTCCAATCGGCTACTTTACTTTCTCACTTTCATGGATAAGGAAACAGTGTCCATTAGCCTACATGATTAATTCTGTTTGTTAAGCACAAAGATTTGTTTCAAAACTATTTCTAAATTCAGTTGTAATTTCCAGCAAACGAATAAATGAACAATAATAACAAAGAGTTACATCACAAAACACATCACAAACACACATGCTATGCCCCATATGGTCTAAACCTGACAGGTGGGCAAATCTAAGCTTGTTTTTAATAAAACAAATATAAATATGCATATAATAAATAATGCTAATAATAATAATATTATACAAAAGCAAGTTGTCGTGAGTAAACTGAAAAAAATCCCCCCGAGTTAAAGAAGGTGTGGGAATATAAATTTATATTATCTAGTTTTAAATGAACAATAATCTACATATAACTGAAAAGTTATTGTGGTGGGGAGAGCGTGGCTGAACACCCGAAAGGGGGAGAGAGAGAGTGGAGACACCGGCGGCTGGTCAGTAGCCCAATCAGAAATAATTAATAACACCTGTTTTCTCTAGTGATTGGGTCGGAGAGACGCCTTAAGGGAGCGAGAGAGACCAGTCGGGAGAGAGAGAGAGCGAAACAACAACCACCGTGAGGAGTTGTTGTTGATGCCCGGAAAAGAAATAAAAATAAAGAAATATTGTTACTACCTTACGCCGACCCTGTCTTCTTCTTCCCTCACAAAGAACCGTACAACAGTGGTGCCGAAACCCGGGAAGAAGAAGAGATCTCGCTGCCAAGATGACCACTCCGTCCACCAGTCCATTTGCGGAAGTGATCCAGGCGCTCGCGGTCCTCCACCGTGAACAGCACCAGGAACTCCTGGATGTCCGGGCTGAGCAGGAAGAGCGATTTAAAGTCCTGGTGGAGGCCCAGCGCGAGGACCGTGAGCTCGTCCGGAGTCTGCTGGACCGGGAGATCCAGCCCGCCGTAACATCAGCCACCCACCCTCCCATAACACTACACAAGATGGGGCCCACAGATGACCCGGAAGTCTTTCTCGACTTATTCGAGAAGATGGCTAAAGCGTGTGGGTGGCAGCGGGCCAATTGGCCGGTACGAGTCATCCCGCTGCTGTCGGGCGAAGCCCAGACCGCCGCACAGCAGCTACCGGCCGAGGATCTCCTGGACTATGCTCACCTGAAGCGAGCCATACTTCAGCGGGCCGGCCGCAATCCGGAGGAACAACGCCAGCGCTTCCGGTCGCTGAAGCTGGAAGAAAGCGGCCGGCCCTTCGTATTTGCCCAGCAGCTCCGTGACGCCTGCCGCAGATGGCTGGTACAGGATGACCGGACCATCGCCCAGGTCGTGGATGCCGTGGTACTGGAGCAGTTCATAGCCCGCCTTCCTTCCCGAACATCGGAATGGGTCCAGTGCCACCGGCCAGACGATCTGGACACGGCCATCCAGCTGGCGGAGGATCACCTGGTAGCGAGGTCCAGGGTCGGCGAAATAACCTCTCTCTCTCTCTCTCCCCCTGTCCCATCTCTGTCTCTCTCTCCTCCCACTCCCAGGCCCAGATCGCGGGGACCGCCCATCCCGGCGCCCAGGAGGCGAACCCCAGGCCCGGACCCTCAGCGCTTCACGCCTCGCTGGGGCGCTTATCGGGATCGGGAGGGGGACGCCCGAACTATGGGCGGGTTTCAAGCCCCGACAGGTCTCTCTCCGGCCCAATCGGTTGGTCCTGCTGGCCCCGGGGGTGTAACGGGAAGGTCTGGGCCGGTGTGTTGGCATTGCGGGGGGGAGGATCATGCCCCAGAGAACTGCTCCGTAATGGAGGTGGGGGCATTGATCCGCCTGCCCGACGCGCCAGCCGTCGCCCCCGGTCGCAATGGGCTGTATCAAATACCAGTGAGTATTAAGGGGGATACCTATCAGGCCTTGGTGGATTCAGGCTGTAACCAAACCTCCATCCACCAATGCTTGGTGCAACGCTCGGCATTGGATAAGAGCCGCACGGTGCAGGTAAGGTGTGTGCACGGAGAGGTAAGACACTATCCGCTAACGGCTATGAAAATTCAATTCAGGGGGAAAAAGCATAATGTGGAGGTAGCGGTTAATCCACACCTCAAACACCCGCTAATCCTGGGGACGAATTGGCCTGATTTTAACAAATTACTGGAAATCTTAAGCGCGGGTGTGTCTTGGAAAAATAAATCGCAGAATAGGGGGCGGGTCGCTCAGCTGGGGGAATCCCAAGTGATGACGTCACGCGCTGACTCAGGGGCAGGGCCGGGAATTTCCCGGTGGAAAGACTTTCCCCTGGAGCAGTCGCGTGACGACACGCTGAGACATGCACTGGAAAGAGTGCAGGTCATTGATGGGAGAATCCTCCAGCCTGATCGACCCCTGTCCTATCCGTATTTTAAGATTATTAATGACAGGGTGTATCGAGTGACCCAAGACACTCAAACAAAGGAAGATACAACCCAATTATTAGTACCAAAGAGCCGCCGGGAAATGCTTTTCCAGGCGGCTCACTCGAATCCCATGGCCGGACATTTAGGTCAAGCGGCCACTTTAAATCGCCTCATGACCCGATTCTTTTGGCCGGGCATTCACGGGGATGTTAGCAGATGGTGCGCTGCATGCCGTGAATGTCAACTGGTGAACCCATCGGCCACATCAAAAGCGCCATTGCGCCCTTTACCAATCATGGAGATCCCCTTCGAGAGAATTGGTATGGATCTCATCGGGCCATTAGAGCGATCCGCACGCGGGCACCGCTTTGCATTAGTCCTAGTGGATTATGCAACGCGATACCCGGAAGCAGTAGCGCTCCGGAACATCTCAGCAAAGAGTGTTGCGGAAGCTCTGTTTAGTCTGATCTCCCGAGTGGGGATCCCCAAGGAGATCCTCACTGATCAAGGCACCGCGTTCATGTCACGCACACTACGCGAACTTTACGGATTATTGGGCATTAAATCGATTCGCACCAGCGTCTATCACCCACAAACAGACGGGCTGGTGGAAAGGTTTAATCGCACGCTTAAATCAATGATCCGTAAATTCGTTCACGAGGACGCGAAAAATTGGGATAAGTGGTTGGAGCCCTTATTATTTGCTGTGCGGGAGGTTCCCCAAGCCTCCACGGGGTTTTCCCCCTTCGAGCTTCTCTACGGCAGACAGCCCCGTGGGGTTTTGGATGTTGTTAGAGAGGTTTGGGAGGACGAGCCTTCACAAAGCAAAAACGAAATTCAATATATCCTGGACCTACGAGCAAAACTCCACACACTGGGGCGGCTCTCTACGGAGAATTTGCTCAAGGCCCAGGAGGAACAACGCAGGCGATATGATAAGGGCACTAAACTACGAAAATTCACAAAGGGAGATAAAGTCCTTGTACTGCTGCCTTCTTCCAGTTCCAAATTACTCGCCAAGTGGCAAGGGCCGTTTGTGGTCACACGACGAGTTGGCGATCTTGATTATGAGGTGGTGCGAACGGACAGGAGGGGAGCACGTCAAATTTATCATATTAATTTATTAAAACTGTGGAGGGAGCCGGAGGAGGTGATGCTGGCGGCACTTGTTACCAGCGAGGATGACCTGGGACCGGAGAGTGTTAGCCGGAATGGGGCAAACACCCTGGTCGCCGGGGGTGACCATCTTTCGCCCGCTCAGCTCACCGATGTCCGGCGCCTCCAAATTGAATTTGCAGACGTGTTCTCCACCCTACCCGGGCGCACTAACTTAATTCAGCACCACATCGAGACCGAACCGGGCGTGGTCGTAAGGACCCGACCGTATCGCTTGCCTGAACACAAAAAAAAGGTGGTTCAGGATGAATTAAGAAAAATGCTGGAAATGGGTGTAGTAGAAGAATCCCGCAGTGACTGGGCCAGCCCGATCGTTTTGGTACCCAAAACAGATGGGTCGGTCCGGTTTTGTGTGGATTATCGCAAATTAAATGCTGTGTCGAAATTCGACGCGTATCCAATGCCGCGGGTTGACGAATTGCTCGACCGGTTAGGCGCTGCTCGCTATTATTCGACATTGGATCTGACAAAAGGCTATTGGCAGATACCCCTAACTCCTTTATCCCGTGAAAAAACGGCCTTCACGACGCCGTTTGGTTTACACCAATTTGTGACGCTTCCGTTCGGGTTGTTCGGGGCACCGGCCACGTTCCAGCGCCTGATGGACAAAATACTGGCCCGTCACTCGGCATATGCCGCTGCCTATCTGGATGATATAATCATATACAGTAATGATTGGCAGCGGCATATGCAACATGTGCGGGCGGTGTTAACGGCGCTGAGGCGGGCCGGGCTTACGGCCAACCCGAGGAAGTGCGCGGTTGGGCGTGTGGAGGTGAGGTATCTGGGCTTCCACTTGGGCCATGGGCAGGTGCAGCCCCAAATTGATAAAACTGCAGCAATTGCAACTTGTCCAAGACCCAAGACCAAAAAGGAGGTAAGACAGTTTTTGGGTCTGGCGGGATATTACAGACGGTTTATACCAAATTATTCGGACCTCGTCAGCCCCCTGACTGATCTTACTAAAAAGGGGGAACCAGATACTGTCCAATGGTCGGAGCAGTGCCAACAGGCCTTCACCGAGGTTAAGGCTGCACTTTGCGGGGGGCCGCTATTGCACGCTCCTAACTTTGCTCTCCCCTTTCTTTTACAAACAGATGCATCTGAACGGGGTCTGGGGGCGGTTCTCTCCCAGGAGGTTGAGGGTGAGGAGCGCCCGGTGCTGTACATCAGCCGGAAACTGTCCAACCGGGAGGCTAGGTACAGCACCATAGAAAGGGAGTGTTTGGCGATACGGTGGGCGGTCCTCACCCTCCGGTATTATCTCCTGGGGCGAGAATTCGTCCTCTGTTCGGACCATGCTCCCCTCCAGTGGCTCCACCGCATGAAGGATACCAACGCGCGGATCACCCGTTGGTATCTCGCTTTACAACCATTTAAATTCAAGGTGGTCCACAGGCCGGGCGCGCAGATGGTCGTGGCTGACTTCCTCTCCCGGGCGGGAGGGGGGGGAGGGGGGCCGCAGGCCGGACGGCTGCCCGGCCTGAGACGGGCGGTGGGGGTATGTGGTGGGGAGAGCGTGGCTGAACACCCGAAAGGGGGAGAGAGAGAGTGGAGACACCGGCGGCTGGTCAGTAGCCCAATCAGAAATAATTAATAACACCTGTTTTCTCTAGTGATTGGGTCGGAGAGACGCCTTAAGGGAGCGAGAGAGACCAGTCGGGAGAGAGAGAGAGCGAAACAACAACCACCGTGAGGAGTTGTTGTTGATGCCCGGAAAAGAAATAAAAATAAAGAAATATTGTTACTACCTTACGCCGACCCTGTCTTCTTCTTCCCTCACAAAGAACCGTACAACAGTTATATTCTTTGGTTTTTGATTACATAATTTCTGACTACAGGCTAAGCCAGAGTGCTGCAAATGTTAACGACTGCCTTTGTCTTTGGGTCATGCTTTCATGCTACAGAAACCATTTTGTTGATTAACTTGTGTGGTCAGTAGCTGGGCCAGTTTCTACACCTATATGCCAATTTACCCCGCTGACTCTAAAACTGAATTTGCATGCTTTGTTTAGCCATCTCCCCTCCTCCTAAGACAATATAGACAGGACATCTTTGTCTTAATTCAGACTTGTGATAAAACTCGCAGACTGCAGACCTCCAATAGGCTCTGCAGACACATAGACTTCTCGAAGACGCTGTTTGACTGTAGATTAACCAACACGTCTCAATAAAGGAATTCTGCTTGTTTCGAGTCTCCTGGACTGGGTTCTCTCTTCTATATTCACTCGTTTATTTTTTTTACAACAAAGGCATGGAGGTATGGTTTTTATATTTATGTAGAAAATAATTATTTTTGTAATATTTTAATCCTTTAATTCTTTTTTATTTGTAAAGATATTTGCATATTGCTGTACATCCTGTGTGTATTAAGCAATGTATAAGCGAGGCCGCACAACTGCGCTGGACTTTAGACCTGCTTTCAGCTGGTCTATTGCACAGTCTATTTTAGATCCTCAAAATAGCCACATGCCAACAATGCGCCTTAACACACCTCCTTTCTAGAGCAGAACACCCATGAGTCCACAAAGTGGCATAAATGGATTTGCTATTTAAACAATGTGGCGGAAAACGGGAAAATTAAGGATGCATTGGTCTAAAAATATCAACAAGTCGGGGCAAACACGTCTTGTGCCTTATTGCGCCGGGTGTGTGATAAGGCCCATAATGTTCTTCACAGTTCATGCGCTTTTTTCTGTTTATTTATGCTTTCACATTATATTATGGGAATTCAGTTTCTGCTCCAACAGTGGTTGAAAGGCTTAGCAATGACAATTTTTTCCATTTCGAACATTAAATTGTCTGGGTTGTTCATGTTCTATACATTACATTACAAGAACTGCCTAATGGAATACAGGCTCATTAGAAATACTTGCTTCAAATACTTACTTCTGACTGCAGTTTCTAGGTAAAATGAATGTCACAGGGCCATACGACACCAACATCTTTTCTTCCTTTTCACATTAATGCTATTTACAGGAACATATTATCAAACAATAAAGATTTGTTTTTCCTGCAGTTCTTTGCACAGTAATAAATAAATACCACAAAACAATTCAACAGTGTCTATGATTTGTAATCTAATAAGTTTGCCTCATCTGTTGTGCTGTGGCAACCCCTGATTAAAGGGACCAAGCCGAAGGAAAATAATTTCTTTTTAAAAAGTAGGCTATACTGAACGTGTCCTTATTTTAGCTACCTGCAATATTATTTCAACCAAAGCAAATTTAGCAAATAAATACACTTTGATTGTATACAGTGTCAAACGGCATTCACATTAATCTCTAAAGTTCCATCATCACAACCACCTCCAAAGCCTAAAAACACTGACACAAGCAGTGTACATATGAAATGTGCAAAGACACCCAATGCACACACACACACACACACACACACACACACACACACACACACACACACAATGGTTATGGCCACTATTCAGCTTCAGCTCCATGTGCACTGTCATACTTGTATGCTTAGGTTTGAATCTGGTAAAGAATCGTTCCAGACAAAATAAAAGGAATGTAAAATCAAGGTTTTGAAAACACTATTGGCTGGTTTTCTCAGTGGTTCACTAGTCTAGGTGACCTGTACTACAAGCCTTGCTCATGAACGTGTACAAGAAGGACGTGTTTCTGAAAGGCACAGCAAATGTAAGTAACGCATTCATTTCAGATTTGCAAAAATGTAGACAGTGCCCTCTAGTGGATTTGTCATTGAAACATGCAACAAAACTTACCCGGGGCAACATGCAAAAATGTAGGTTGACGCACATATTTCCCATGAGTCTGGAGTGGCCTAATGAGCTGCTAGCACATTTGTGTTATTTTGCCAGTTTACTGTATATGCAGTGCCTATAAAAAAAATCATTATACCCTATGAAAATCTTTACCTTTACTTACACCCTGCTTTCAGAAGACCTTCGGGATAAAGTTGTAGAAAGGCACAGGTTAGGAGAAGGCAACAAAAACATTTCAAAGGCTGGAAAAGTTATTTGGAATGTGATTTGATTTTAGGCTGTATGACAAATAAAGTCATTATTTCAAAGTGGTATGATGATTTTCTATAGGAACTGTATATCCCATAGTAATTGTTCCATAATGAAATTCAAAAGCATAAAAACCCAGTGGAAAAATAAAATGCATGAATAACGTGAAACTATTTGTAAAGATTCACAAATTTGGACATGCAATATACGCCATTACAGCATTAAAGGTTTAATAACAGATTCCAAGGGATTCAATCTTTCAGGTTTTATATCCTGTACATCATTCTATGTAAATATTCCAGCTCATATTACCCGCATTGACACAATGATGATATTCTCAAACCTGAGACTTATATTATGTGATGTAGATGAATTAGGAAATATATTCAAGCAAACCTACTTCAGAAGCAGCTTCTTCTTCACCAAAGATCTAAATTTACTTAAGCAGTTCGTTAACATGCACATTTATATTTGCTGGCTCCTGTCTACAATAATTAAATTCTGAACTTGTCAGACTGACATTTCCATTTTCTTCCCCTTTTATCTTAATTCCAGGCTCAATTTGCCATGTCAGAAATTGAAAATACGGCCCTCCAAGGGCTGGCTCTAAATGGTCTCATAGTGTGTAATATTTCACACCATCCAAATCCAATGGCTTCATTTACAGATAAAATTGCTTTCTTCTCTTTTGGTATGATAGATGACATTTAGGAAAAATATCATTAAGGAGTTAATATACCTTTCCAAAGAGTACCAATGCAGTGAAAATGTGACATTGCACAAAAGTGACTTTGTGGTTATACGCGTGGACTACGGTCTCCGTGCCAAACCAAACAGTGTGCACACCTGGGTCATGGAGGGGTTGCAGAAAAGCTGTGCTCAGCAAAATAATCTTATCCATCCCATCCATCTATTGCATGACAAATCTGCAAGGCAGGGTGAACGACAAACTCCTCGTCCTGGCATTTGACTTTGCATCTAATTGGCTAGAAGAAGGTTTTAGATTTTAATATGAACATGTCAGCTAATTAAGAAATTCAAGGGTCATTGGTGAAACCAATAATAAGATCCACTTTTACCAAAACGTTTATTTAGTCCAGACAAATTTAAATAGAAAAAATAGAATTCATGCAAATTTAAACATGTATTCATTCATTTTCCTTCGGCTTAGTACCTGATTATCAGGGGTTGGCACAGCTGAATGAACTGCCAACTATTTTGGCATATGTTTTACACAGTGGATGCCCTTCCAGCTGCAACCCAGTCCTGGGAAACATCCATTATAGGCTCATTCTAAAAACATAGTCCAACACACGTTTCTGGAGACCGCAAATTATGTAGCCAGAGGTACGTATGGCTGCATTTCATTTTTAAACGAAAGTTACGGGGCGGTATGATGCCATTTCTTTTCGCGCTTACCAGCTGACCGATTACCTCCGTATGGACAGCTTTCCCGCTGTAACCAGGTTGACGTTAGCTCGCCATGTACGTCGGTGGACTTGAGACGCAGAGAGGAGTTGACCACGATGACGGGGTTTGTGTCCGGTGAAGAACGGTCCCAGAAAGCAGACAAAAACAGAATCCAAAAAATAAAATAAACAAGTAAATAATGAGTGAGAATGGGGTAAAATCTGAAATCGTGGTAAAAATCAAACAAGGGCTTTTTTTCTGGATTGCTTTTGAAAAGTGGAGGCGAGAGAGAGAGAGGTGAGGTAAGATGAAGTCACGCACCAAGTGACCTGGTCTCGAAAAAGAAAACAACCTCTGCAGTTTGGCAGTATTTCGGGTTTCAACCGAACGAGAAGGGAGACGTGGTAAATATGAACTAGAGGTCTGCATTCCTGCTGCTGTACTGTGGAAGCTGCAGGACCCGACCAGATTTCTTGTGGTGCGGGAATAAATTTCTTAATAAAGTGCGGGAGCAGTCGGTAACTGATATAATTGAAACGGGAGCTCCTGAGTGAGCGAACAAGCGCGTATCCGCGTGGATGCGGTTTATGTGTGTGTGTGTGTGTGTGTGTGTGTGTGTGCGCGTGTGTGTGTGAGTGTGTTTGTGTGTATGTGTGTGAACGAGAGAGAGAGCGTGATGCTGTGTGTGTGTGTGTGTGCGCGTGTGTGTGTGTGTGTATGTGTGTGAATGAGAGAGAGAGCAAGATGCTGTGCGTCGCTGGCTTGGTGCTGTCTATGTGTGTGTGTGTGTGTGTGTGTGTGTGTGTGTGAATGAGAGACAGTGTGGTGCTGTGTGTCTATGTGTGTGTGTGTGTTTATACAGACAGCTTGTTATAGGCTGTCTGGACTCTGTATCATCTAGCTGGGTGGTTTTTGGTTTTGGTTTTGCTCTTCTGTTCACGAACACTCCCCCCCCCCCTCCCTCCCAAAAATTTAGCCCCGCGCAGATCTCAAATACAAACAGGTGACCTGTTAAATAGGTCGTATATACGGTATTCTGTTTCTGAATGGTTTAGGCACAAGCCAACAGTTTGGTGATGCTGTCTGGCCTTACATCATAATTTTTTTTATTATGTACGGTAATACCGTATACCCAGGTAAAATAGCGAGGAGGTTTGATGGTATCAAAATTTGGATACCGCCCAAGCCTAGTCACTCAGTCATTCAAACAGTCAGTCAACAGCGACCTCTGGTGGGTTTATGTGAGAACAGCAGGCACGAATTAGACATCTCAAAAAGCATACACAGTGGCCTCTTGTGAATTCGTGATAAGCAAAAACCACAAAAAAACGTACCTCCTGGGATGTATTTCGCGATCTCTCAGAAATGTATATAGAGGTACCTTTTCAGAATGAGCCTGGGTTGGAAACATCCGTACATTCACATTCACACACTCGTACACTATGGCGGATTTCGTTTATTCAATTCACCTATAGCGCATGTCATTGGAAACCGGAGCACCCGGAGGAAACCCACATGAACATGGGGAGAACATGCAAACCCTACATAGAAATGCCAATTGGCCCAGCCGGGACTTGATCCAGTGACAGGTGACAGTAACCACTGTGCCACCTCAAATTTAAACAGGAAAAACTTAAATCGAAATAAAACAGAATTCACAAGGCCCTAAATAAGTGAAAAGCTTTGTATGTTCTTCATTAAATTAATAATTAAATACAATAAATCTTTGTTAAAGTTACAATGTTATATTATTATGGAAATGTTCACAGATTTACAAGTAAACATGGAATGACAACAATCTGTGAATTTCTCTGGGTGCAGATTCCATATAGGCCTACTCTTAAGGTTAATTTGATTTAACTTCAACATTTAAGGCAAGCATGTAATCTTTTTTACAATGTACAAAACACTCAAAGTTCGTTCATTCATTCATTCATTTTCTTTTCGGCTTAGTCGGAATGAACCACCAACTTATCCAGCATATGTTTTATGCAGCGGATTCCCTTTCCAGCTGCAACCCATCACTGGGAAATTATATTAAATCTTATAAAACTTTATATTAAATCTTGAAAAAGGGATAAAATAGGTATACCTTAAATTAATTGCATTTCCCATATGAGAACCAATGCTCTGTATGATTACCACAAGGCCACTGCTTCACTCTATACTCAGCAAGAAATAAATCATTTGCCATAAAAATGGTAATCATGTCATAGCTGAGGCGCAGTGGGAAAACACTGACATGGTCGGTGATTGTGGACAAGTAAAGGGAAGGGTTTGCATTGAACAGCACAGATAGATGGTCAACATTGCTGATGGACGAGGTGGTGTTTAAGACAGAGAAGCAGACAGCCAACTTTGTTAATCTCACACGAGTTGAGCCAAACATCGTTGACAAAACTAATGACGCACCGCGTGGGCTCAAGCTGGACCTCAATCAATCAGCCATTACTGCTGAATAACAGCTCTAAGCCACTCGCATGCATCTCTCATTGATCTCAGTTATGGCCACTGTTCAGCTTCAATTTACAGTGTCATTAAGCTTTCCACAGCTCCACCTAAAAAGAGCTCAAAGCGAAATGCATGCAGGAGACGCAGGAGACACTGAACACAAGCCAAACTGTGCTTATTAATGGAAGAGCTATGAGGTCAAAAACAGTACAATCATTTTTTGGAAAATGTAAAACTATTACGTTAAGAGTTGCACAGTAAGTCATTCAACTGTGATTGCGTTGAATGTACAGTATTTCAATCCAAAATGTATATTTAAAATAAACCTGTACTTTCAATATTTATGATGGACACATGTACTTGAAATAACTTTATATCTGTCACAGTCACCAGCGATCTAGCCCATGCAGATCGCTGGAGAACTACAAGATCCAGTCATGCACCACTCACACACCTGGGGCCTCATGTATCAACACTGTGTACGCACAAAAAAAATTGCATATGTGAATCGGAAACATTTCCATTCAATAAATGTGCAAATAATATGTGATGCTCAAATGCGATTGGTCAGCTGAAATGCTGGTGGCACTGCCTTGATAAGAGCAGAGGGGTGCTGCTATACTGCCCTAACAAAGTGTTCCTCTAATACATCTGTGTCTCCCACAGACAGGGATACTACTCCAGACAGTAAAGTGTCGCCCACAATTGAGGCAACTCTCTCCTCAAAGGGTGTTAGTCCAGAATCCCATGTTCCTCCACCTCTTCGGTCCACACTTTGACGGTGCACCGCTGTTCTCCTCCTAACCTGCACCTTTACATTGAACCATTTCTTTTTTAATTCACTCACAGTGTGATGTTCAGACCCCACTGCGTTAACCGCGTCAGCTTAACTCTCCCACTCTATTTTTTTTATTGTTATTAATAATAGGATTCCCCAGAGATGGGTTGCAGCTGGAAGGGCATCCGCTGCGTAAAACATGTGCTAGATAAGTTGGCGGGTCATTCCGCTGTGGCGACCCTGGATTAAAGGGTACCTATGGTAAAAAATGTACTTTTCAAGCTGTTTGGACAGACATATGTGCATGTATGGTGTATAGACTGTCATATTGGGGTGATATAAGCACACCCAAGCTGTTTTCAAATCAACCGCAACTTTACGTAGAAGTGCGATCCCCCGGCCCACCAATATTAATTGACAGGCGCATAATCATATACTCAGTTTGTTGATTCACGTCCAGCATTTTCAGCGTGAGTCGAAGCAATATCACTAAAGGAACACCCTAGCTCTATTTTTATATGCAAGGCTCATTGGGCTCAACATAAGAGCAATATTCTCCACATTATCGCTCTAATCTGAATTATTGGTTGTATCTTTAGGTAGGTTTGCAAACATGTGCACTTTTCATTGAGTCTACCTTATACTTCAGTCGTTTGCATTTCTGGCGATCCCAGAAGCTCCTTGTGATCTTAACTAGCATGCATTTTAGAATTCTAAACATCGGTTTCTATCAGGGTACACTCAAGTCGACGGCTGGGCGCCGCGGACCACTGCAGAAACCTATGTTTAGAATTCAAAAATGCGTGGGGCGACGATTCGGGACACTTCATGTTTCTGCTGCGCCACAGAGAGTGTCTGGTAAGCGGTGTCGCGGCTTTGAGCAGCGCATCCGGTGCCTCAGTCAAAGTTAATTCAGTGTGCGTGGTTATTAGTTTCTGTGTACAAGCTCGGCACTTGAAACTAGCACACAGTTGGCTGTAAAACTGTAGAAAGACACAAATGATTTTGTACTCTCTGCTTGGTCTGTGTCAGAGTCGTACATGTACGACTGTGATCCTCTCTCTCCTTCTCCGTCTGCCTGTCAGACTCTGTTGCAAACGCAGAACAGGTGAGCTCATGGCCCCGCCCCCGTGCACGTGCGCTCAGTTTCACGTTAATTCCGATGTACAAAGAGAATATGCGTGGGATTCCGCATACGCAGTGTTTCATACATCTGACTTTTTTACTGCTTACACACATTTACAGCTTTGTCCATACACATTGTTTTATTATTAATTCAACACAAGTCTTTGTACATGACGCCCCTGGCCTAGATCCTGTCTCATTGCAAACACTCCACTCCCAGCTGAAGCCGCTCATGAACTGATTACATGGACTATAAAGTCAGCACACAAACACACAGTACTTGCAGAGTCCTGTTGAACAGTTTTGTGAACATTACGATGCGTTTTCCTTGCCTTGTCTTTGACCCTTGCCTTGTTTATTGATTTACGCTGTCTGCTCCCTGCCAGTACTGACCATCTGCCTGTTTATTGACTACGATTCTGGATTTGCCTACATACATCTGTTTGCCCCTGTGTTGACCGTTGCTTGCCTGACCATCTCTGTATAATAAACCCTGCATTTAAATCCTCACTCCCTTTGTCAGCGTCCCGTTAACATTACAATATCTATTACACAAGTAAATATGACAATTTTTAAAGCCAGTTTGAATTAATGTTTGGTCCCACTTTATACTAGGTGGCCTTAACTACTATGTACAGAACCTTGCATAAAAAAATACAATACTGTGTTCATATTGTATTGTGGAGGTGGGATACAGGTAGGGTGAGGGACAGGTTTGGTGGTATGGGTATGTTTAAGTGTGGGTGTAAGAGATTAAGGTGTAAGAGATTGTCCACAGTGTGTTTAAATGTACTTACAGAAATTATTTACAGATATAAATATATGCAGGTATTTATTCAATCATAAGTACAATGTAAAACATGTATTTACTTCACACTCTCCCTCGTGAAACCAATACGGAAGTAACTGAAACTGCAATTCATCAACTCGCCTTTGGGGGCTAGCTCCAGGAAATCCAGATGTTCACTGACTGCAATGGTTAATTGGCCAATTTTACAGCTGATAGAAACATGTTTACAACCTGGTACAAAAGACGGTTTTGGTGTATATCGCTAATATTACCCTTCATGACAACTGTGAGGGTGGTGAATTTTTTTTATGACTCATTCGTTTTGTTTTAATTAAGTTTTATTAGTTGTGCATAATTAGGTGCGTGGCTATTTGAGTGACAGCTACTGTAGGTCTCGCTGGCCGCTGTCTTGTCACCTCAGATGATTCTGGCTGATTAGCTGCTAAACTCGGCATATATATCGCTTTTTTCATTTTTTTTTATGTGGCTTTACACAGTCAATTATCTTTTGCAATTATTTCCTACAATTATCAGGCATGCTGTACACTAAATTTTGCTCACAAACCATTTAGGTTGCCTCCAGGTGAGTGAAATTATATACTTATATACCATCTCTATAAATGTATTTGTTTTATTTAAGATCATTTATATTTATATTTTTCTTTAGACCTGTAATGCACCCCAGAATCTGACAGATTGATTAGCTGTAGGCTCAAGAAAAGTCATCTGAAACGTTGTCATACAGTGTTATGCCTGGATTTCATAAATAACCTTGCATTTACTAAAACAGACTATATTTGAAGTATTTGGAAGTAATTTGCATTTTTCTCCGTCAAAAGAACAATGCTTAGTGGCTCAAAGTATTACAACAGTGTTTTTAAAAGACTAAACACTTTATTAATATAGTATACAACCAAGCACATGTGGTCAGAACACAAACGAGTCACAGGTCATGAAGTATTAAGCGTTTCTCCCAAACAAAAGCCTGAAATGCTAGCAGGTGTTTGTAGCTCCACTGATGCTCCGCCTCTTTGCCCTTATTTGGTCACACCCGGTGGTTGAGATGACGCGTGAACAAAATGGCACCGATTGGCCACGCCTACTTGTAGCCTCATTTGCTCTCTTCAGAAACCTATGTGTGACGTCACAGATACTACAGCCATATCTTATACAGTCTATGGTATTTACACAATAAATACATCGAAACAAATGATTAATTTCAGTGTAAGTACATATTACTTAAAGACACCTATTATAAAGTGGGACCCAATGTTTTAATATTTTAAAAGTTTAATAATTTTAATGATTTAAATAACTGACACACTAAAGCATGCTTTATAATGATTTTTACTGTAGAAATATCCATTTTATCTTTTGAAAATGCAATTATAATAAGTACATGACACACAAGTGTTTATAAAAATGACTTTAAATTTCCCCTGGAATGAATGTAAGCTGCTTGGCTGTTATAGGAATACCAAATAAAATACCAATAATAATAATAGCAATAATAATAATAATGACGATGATGATCAAAAACGAAAAAACTAAATCTTTTAATTTACTCAATCTTTAATTTACTCAAGTAACAGTTGACTTGTTTTCTTCAGTAAAGCACTGAAGATTTTTTTGAGCAAGCTTTAGCTAAATGGGATTAATACTGGTATGTATAAATACAGATTTTGTGTCAATAACTATTATTTCATTATGTTTGTGTGGTTCATGTGCTATTAAAAATGTCAAAGATTGTATTTTTAATGATTAATTGAAGGGAAAGAGCAATAACAACATGGTAATAACATTTATCAGATAAAATAAGGTATTACTTTAAAAATATGGTAAACAAATGAACTTGTTTAATATAAAAATGCATTTAATAAAAACAAAATTGAAATGTTGAACACAGATTTTAAATTCTGTGCGTGTGTGTACTTGGTTATGTGGATCATGAGAACAAGACATTGTGTGTGTCTGTGTTAGATTGTCTGTGTGAGCCATTTTACTAGACCAGCGTGTACATCTTTTTCACAAGATATAGTTTAACTAAAATGTAGTGTAGTTCCATATGCACTATTTTCCAAATCCCAAGTCTTAATTTAACTAGATTACCTTGATTGAGAAACAGATTGAAATGTTCATCTGTTCACAGCTGATAGTCTTACAACTTCTCTATCAGCTTACTTGTAAGACAAACACATCCAGTAGGCTTCAAACAACTTGAAGGTAATCAAATAATGGCAGAATTTTCCATTTAACATGCAGATTTGCACATTAGAACACCCATATCGCTTTTCAAGTTGACAGAGCTGATATTCAAATGGCCTGCATGCAGAGGATTTGGATAGTGATGGAAATGAATTTCGATTCATAATCCGCATGGCTCTCAAGGGACCCGTGTTGACACTGCACAGCTCCCTAAAAGCGAGCTGCCTAATTGAGGTGGCACGCAAGACCAGCTTGATTGGCTTCTAAAGCCCTCAGAGGAGCTGGAGGAGGGGGACGACAGGATATTAGCACTGTTACTCGTCAAACCAGCACTCTGCTTTGGCGGAAAAATGAGGAAAACTCAGAGCTGATTAGGAGGAAGTGAGCAGAAGAAGTATTTAATTAAAGATGCGCACACAGCTTATGTCCGGAGACACACCATTTGCCATCAGAAAGAAAAGTCTGAGTGACAGAAACACAAGAAACACAATGTAAGGTTGGGAACACTGCTGTAAATCGGTTTCATAAAAATATTACTTAATCATTACTTAAATATTACTTAATATACTTAATCTAGGGACTATACGAAAAAAAAAATCTATTGATTTTAAGCTTGATTGATCATTTTCAGTTTGAACGAGAAACAATAGGCTAAACAAGATAATATTTAAAATGATCAACAGGAAATTGTCCACCCTTACTGCAGTTTTTTTGCAATTTGTGACACTTTGAGATGGTCTTTTTTAATAAAAAAATCTCTATAGTCTCACAAATATAAACTGAACCTAATTGAAGTCTAAAGAAAAATGATTTCTAATAATAGTTGATTAAAAGATCCTAATTAACTGTTTGCTGAAAAATAATAATAGCATTAATACAAAACATTTCTGCAAGCAGCAATTATCGGGGCAGAGCAGCCCAGCGGCCACATCATAAACAAGCACGGCAACAACATACAGAGCAAGGGAAAAGTTCTATACCTTTGGCGGCATGGTCTGAGCCACATTTGGTGGAAATTGGGCTAACAATCTATGGAGAGTTCAAAACAACATATTTTCTAATTCAAGATAGTGGTGTAAGAATGGGTTTTAACCACAGCGGTTCGAACTGTAATTTTGCAGAATGACTAAAAAGTATCAGCTTGATGGTAAAAAACTGTACATTTCTAGTCAAACCATTCTTCTGCAATCTTATACCAAAAACGGAAATAAGGGCAGTATTAATAGCTTAAAGTGTGGGAGAGCGTTGATATTATGTGATTGTATTGTATTGTAATATGGAGCAATTAAGTGTTGATGTTAAATCAAAAGTAATTCACAAATACTTGAAAATGAAATGATTTAATGACAATAATTCTCTATGGTTACAACTGAATTAATTACAAAATAACTGTATAAAAAGATAAAATATGGAATGATAAAACATATGATATAAATTGTACCCAGCTTAAATGTAAAATTAAAGTTACCAGAAGTAGAAGGAGAGACACAGGGGGAGGGAGAGAGAGACTAAGAGAGCAGGCCCAGGCGTTAGCCTGATTGCAGTAGAGTCAGAGAAGATAGACTCCAGAGGAGGAGAGGAGCAGAGCAGGAAAACGCAGAAACAGAAAAGAGACCAGAGCAGAGTTTACAACCTGTTTTGTATCTTTCTTGACCATGTAACGCCCAAACACTGAGACATTCAAACTGACCAATCAACATGTGACCACATCATAAAACCCCAAAAGTCCACACACCAGGCCCTGATCTAATCAGTAACCTTTGGAATTTGTGTGAGCCTTCTTTGGTGAAAAAAGACATGTTTTGCCATATAAACAAATGCATATGATAATTTGATAAATAAAATGAGTCTTTCAGTGGACAGGAAGTCATGTCAATTAGGTAATAAATTATATTAATGTTCTCTGTATGATACAAGGAATTTGCAAGACCAGTCTCATGACAATAGACAAAACTATTCAATTTGATACATTTCATTTGATACATTTTGTATGTTTTCTATTGATAGAATTGAATTGTTTGTTAATTTTACCCTGAAGGTGGTGCAAACAGTCATAGTTTGGTCAATGTCAGGTCTAGATCACACACATTTAGTTTGGTTTCAATACTTCAAACCATTGCAGTAATTCAGAGTGTTATCTCATCTGGCAGCATTACATCAAGTTTGCGCTTATGCAAAATGACAACAGTTTTGTCTATCAACATGAATTTCAAATATTTTGGTCTACATGGTGTGAAATTTGGTGAAGACTGGACCAACGGTCTAGGAGGAGTTTAAAAAAAGAATGGTTGGAAAATCAAAATGGCGGACAGGAAGTTTGGCAGATTATAGCATAATTTGTATCTGTGTTGTCTGCAGGACCCTAGGAATAATTTGAGACCAATTTCATCACAATAAGCACATGCAGTCAAAAGTTATTGCCAAATTTGTAAGTTTCATTAATAATCACTAATAAATGTCTTATAACTCTTGACCCATAATAGGCTTTCACCAAATTTTTATGGTGTGGTCAGTGTGAAGCGAAAATGACAAACCTAAAATTTGGTGTCATTATCTTTAGCCAAAGTTTGTGCAAATGCCACAAACGGTTCATAGGGCTGCCATAGACTCCCAGAGCAGAAGAAGAGGAAGCCGGAAGAATAATAATAAGAACCGGAAAGGATACAATAGGTGTCTACGCAGCTTCAAATTAAAAAGACAATGATTATTATTATTTTAATATAACATTACTAAATATAATGAAATATGTTTATTCGATTTGTTATATATATATGCTTCTTTGCAAAATATGTTATTAGGACTTTTATTAAACAAGAATCTAATTAGAACTAATGAGTTCCTTAAGATTCGCAGCATATATGCATAATCTTTAATGCCTGAATCTAAAGAAGAGCCAGTCAATACAAACAACTTAATAGATCTCCAATTAAAGTAACCATGAAATTGCCAATGCATGGGAGAACAGGTCGGCCAGATTTCACCACTTCAGATTTACATAACCTGAACCTGAAATAAAGAGAGAAGGGAAAAAAAGAAGAAAAGGAAAAAAGAAAACAGCAAAAATGTAAATCATCAAAGAACTCTGGAAAGCACTCCAGAAAATCGTCTACTTTTGCAGGCAAATGAAAAGAGCAAGTGCAGTCTCAAGTGTGCTTGAGTATCACCATTAAATGTGTCCAATTGTGTTTGTCTCTCTTCTAATGAGAGCCATTCGGAAAGACATACTTCGCTAATATCATCCATAACAAGGGCACTGTTTAATTGCACATCTAATGTTCCGTTTATTGCTCAGGATTCTGACAGCAGAAGCTGGCGGTGTGTGTTTTTGTGGCTGTGTTGTCTGTTGAGAAATCTGTTCTCATTCAAAACCTCCTAAACCCCAGCAAAATGATCTCCCTCCTCCTCCCGAGGGGTACAGCGAGACAGCTGTGTCTCGAAACTGAACAAAGGCAGCAGAGGAACACTGAGGAATCTCAAAGCTCATGAGAACGATGGGATAATTTTAAATCATTATCAACCATGATTAAACATTTCCTTGGCACGTTACTCGCTGCATGAGGAAAAACAAAAAATGCCAATAGATTTTATTCAGTGAACCACATGAAGTCTGTCACATTTGGTTTCTGTGCTTTGGGTCTCCTTGTACTGCCAACATTTTATGCCTGTTTCCTTTGTTCCCATTTCAAGTTTGTTTTTATGGGTAGTTATTGGTTCATTGATTATGTTTACCAGGGCCTGGTTTAGGGGTAAAAGCAAGACAGTTGTGTGTTTAGTACTGAACAAAGGCATTGATGAATTTCTTGCATGTACTTGCATTGGTTTGATTTCTGAGACTGACAGAGCTTGTATTTACCAAACACCATACAGTGGAGGGAAACTGATAAGGGTCCATCCATCAGGATCCTATTACATCTTACTGAATGTCTGTGTTAACTAAACAGTAACACTAATTTCAGATTACTTTAGTTTGATTAAAGTCAGTCAGTACCCTCCTGACCTCAACAGTATGTAGTTTTTGTTGTGCTTACTCATTTGCCAAAGTTAGTTCATGTCAGAGATCGTCTGAACTTGGGAGATGGAAGAGTCTGGTTCTATTATTGTTCCACTTTGTGTCACATTACAGCCTCAACATCGTCAGTCAGTTGTGCAACAGTCAGTATCTATTAGAAGAGCAAATAGTGAATGATAAGTGGTGCATGTTACATCCTTGTTGTCTATGAGGATTTTTTTTCCTGCTTGCTTTGTTCCAATTACTTGTTTGTTTCTAAGGTTACTCATTGGTTCATTAATTACATTTACCTGCGTCTAGTATAGTTAAGTAAAATACGTTGCTCTGGTTTTGTTGTATGTTTCACATGACAAACCCACTAGAGAGTACTGTTTACATTTTTGCAAATCTAGAATAGATTGTTGTTTGTTTCAGATTAAAGTCCATCTTGTACATGTTGACATGTTGGGGCTTGTTGTACAGATCACCTCAACCCAGGCTCATTCTAAAAATGTACCACTAAATACATTTCTGGAAAGTGCCAAATACACCCCAGGAGGTACGTTTTTTTCAGTTTTTGTTTTCGCGAATCCACCAGAGGCCGCTGTGTACGCTTTTTCAGATCTCCAATTTTTCTCGAGAGTGGCATTCACACCTGCTGTTTTCACGTAAATCCACCAGAGGCCGCTGTCAACTGACTGATTGAATGACTGACTGACTGACCAACTGACTGACCCACCCTCCTCCTGTATCCAAAAGCACTGATTGACCCAACCCACCCACGTCCCTAAACCCAACCAACAATTTTAAAAAGCAATCCACTAAAAGAAAAGCCCTCGCCTGATTTTTAACACGTTTTCAGATTTTACCACATTCTTACTCGTTATTTACTGCTTTATTTAATTTTATGGCTTCAGTTTTTGTCTTACCCGCTTTCTGGAACCGTTCTTCACTAGACTCGAGCCCCATCATTGTGGTCAATACCTCTCTGCGTCACAAGTCCACTGATGTACATGGCAAGCTAACTGAACAAACTGGTAACAGCGGATAAGCTGTTCATATGGAGGCAAGCGGTCAGCTGGTAAGCATGTAGCTTTCATTTTAAAGACAAAATGCAGCCATACGTACTTCTGACTACATAATTCGCAATCTCCAGAAATGTATATATAGGACTACGTTTTCAAAATGGGTCTATGTTGGATCACCTAGCGAACCACTGATCTAAACTCTTCCCTAAAGCCAACCAATAGTGTTTTCAAAATCAAACATGAGAAAACGCAATTGTCACTGGGGTGGTACCTTTTCAAAAGGTACAAATTTGTACCTTAAAGGTCCATAATAATACCCAAAGGGTACACATTAGTAACTAAAAATTACAAGTGTTTCTCTTAAAAGTCTTAGGTACTAATGTATGTCCTAATGTAATGTACTAATGTTTATGTTTTTCGTTTAACTAAAACCCATCAAAATGCCTAATTTTAGAAACAGGCTCATTTCATCGGTCTATACTACAGTCAATATTTGTATTTTTCATTTATTTGGAAACCTAGTTTTAAAATCCATTTCACTTCTTGTTCTTGCTTGATCAATCAAAATAATAATCATATTAGGCTACGTTTTAATCAATTATGGCTTTTGCTATTTTTTAAATTTAGACTGAGAATGCTAATGAAAGTCTATGAAGGGGGTGCGTGGATTTTCCCACAGGGGTGCATTTCTCAGCACAACACCGGGACTGAGGTAGTACCTTTTCAAAAGGTACAAATTTGTACCTTAAAGGTCCATATTAATACCACAAGGGTACACATTAGTACCTAAAAAGTACAAAAGTGTTTCTCTTAAAAGTCTTAGGTACTAATGTATACTTTTAAGGTACCAACATGGACCCTTTAAGTACAAATGTGTACCTTTTAAAAAGGAACCACCCCTGTGACAGCTCGCGTACCTTTATTTCTGAGAGTGTAGGTGTTTTGGGTGTTCATTTGGTGTCATATTCATATCCACATAGTTAACTTTGCTAGCTTTGGCTCTTGGATTGTTGGATGAAAGTTAAAAATTCATCTTGATCTTTAGGTCTTTTTTGCAGTACTATTGGGTCATATATACAGACATATAGATGCTTATATACGATAATATAAGCTTAAGGATATGTTGGTGTTGTGCACTGTCCACATATGTTCATTACACATTAACTTTACCATTATAGCTTAATGAAACATATGGTTATATGCTGTAAAAATATACAGGCAGCAAAATGACATCCCGTGAGGCCTGAAATGATTTTACAGTGTATTTCTGGCAGCCACCATTGCTTTTTTTTTGTACATTTAATAGGATTTTGTTTTACATTGTGGGCCATTTGAGCTGTAGGCTAGTTGAAGGGGGATCATAAGCAGACGGGGTGGACATGTTCACAGATGGGATTACTGGTGCTATAGCAGAGCCACTGTCGCTAATGCCAAGTTTTAGCCAGCAAGACCTCATTTTCCCAATTACCACCAGGCCACAACAAAAGCCAAGGACTACCTCTGATACACCTAATTATTAGAGAGCCACATTTGCAATTCGAATGTCTGCAATAATGCATGTTGTATGATTTATACCCAACAATATTTCAGTTCAAAAGCTAATCAACATACAGGCTGCAACTGAAATCTGCAGGAAGGTCCAGGAACAGGGTTGGTCACCCCTGATGTAAATAAATAAATAGATGTAATTTAAATACAACACTAATTAGATTATTTAAAGAGAATTGTTTAATGTGTGGTTTAGTTGAAAACTACAACAGTTTTATGTTTTTCGTTTGTTTAAAACCCACCAAAACGCCTAATTTTAGAAACAGGCTCATTTCATCAGTCTTTACTACAGTCAATATTTGTATTTTTCATTTATTTGTGAACCTAGTTTTAAAATGCATTTCACTTCTTGTTTTTGCTTGATCCATCAAAATAATAATCATATTAGTCTACGTTTTTATCAATTATGGCTTTTGTTATTTTTTTAAATGTAGACTGAGAATGCTAATGAAAGTCTATGAAGGGGGTGCGTGCATTTTCCCGCAGGGGTGCATTTCTCAGCACAACACCGGGACTGCAGTCAGATCATGAAGCGGATCAATGTTGATCTTTCTTTCGAGGTGTCAGTGCAGAAATAAACAAAACAATAGGCCTAATACAAAATATTACAAGATTAAAATATGGAAAAATTATCTGATGTTAATTTCTGTCAATGTCCTTAACGGATAAACAGCTGTCGTTAATATTTCAGCATGCTTTCACTTTCGAATTCAACATGAAAAACACATTTGCCAGTAGGAATGCTGCCCTACTCATAACACTCTTATCATATAGCCATATATATGGCCACTACACAACCATTATACACTGTGATACAGTATAACCTGGTTCGTCAGTTCATTAGATTGCTTTGTTTTCTCACTACAATCGATCCGCTCCAGAGTTGGTTTTAATTGAGCTGAGACCACCTGATTACGGCGTTCTCGGGCTGAATGATTTGGCGCCAGTCAGAGCGTGATTGCGGGATTCTAGCCTGATCTCACGAGAAAACGTATTTTACGTTTTGTCAGTTTAGTGGCTAATTCGTACGAGTTCAGTCGTACGAAATTGTACGATTTTAAAAAGCAGGCATGGCACCTAACCCCACCCCTAAACCCAACCGTCATTGGGGGATGAGCAAATCGTACTAAATTGTACAAATAAGATTGTACAAATTAGCCACTAAATCAAAAAGTTATGAATTGCCGTAAGATTGTGTTGACATATGCCAAACGAATTGCACTAATTGGGCAAACAAGACAGGTTCCGAAACAAACATCTAGGCGTGAAAGCAGACTGTATTTGCACGCAATTGACAGACAGTCGCAGCCAAATTAAACTTTAGTGACAAGGCAGCACTAACCCGATTGGGCCAGTAACCATCCTGTCCAGTGTCCCGAGCGTCTTGCACACTGGACCTGGGCCATCGGGCAGACCTTATTGTCGAGCCCTGAAATATATCAAATAATTGAATCATTAACAACCTAGTGGCCAATATATAATAAATATCAATTAATATTATAACAGTTTTCACAAACTGAAGCTTCTTCAGGTACAGGAAATCTGGGCCATATGAAAACTGCTAATTTATTATAAAAACAGTTGATAGCTAAATAATGATATAACTATTTCAACCATTTTACAATGAATTTTCATTTTAAGAAAATGATGAAGTAACATCTTTAAATAAATTGTATTTGAAACATGAAATATAAACAATGGCACAACAAAATGATTTGTAGACAGTACTAATATAATGACATCATGATAACAAAAAACACAATTGTTTTATATTTTTAAACTTACCCAGAAAAAACAACAAAAAAATCATAAAACAATCATCTCAGGCCTCCTGTGAGGCAGGATGTTGATGATGTATGTCCTATTTGATTTATGGCTGTTTTCGTGATCATAAGAATCTGCTGTACCACTAAAAGCAATGATATATATCATTCCAGTTTCCACTCTGCATGTGTCACAGGTTTTGTGGTGTTGAGTGTGTTTTTGCGCCTCACAATGACATACTTCAATGACATCAGTGGCTGCGTCTCATTATTCAGTGTTGTCTGCCTGCAGTCTGAGCTCACCGCTGTTGTCACAGGTCAACAACACATGACGAGAGGCCTGCGAAGCACACACGTCTCATCCAAGAGGGGCATACGATGATCCAGAATGTTGAGAAATGCTTGAATAATTTATGCTTGCTCTTGGATGAGCAACAAAAACAAACAAAAAAAAAGCACAAACAGGAAACTTGCCATCCATCAAAAGAAGCATTTAATAAATACACACATACTGTAAGGTATAAATACCAAACTTAAGTTACCCAGAGCATATCTGCTATAGAAGACTCCAGATTTTCTCTGTGATTCTAATGTAAACAAAGAGAGTAAAAACGCATCTATGTGAAATCAGCCAGGGCATCCTCCATAGCTCACGGTCAAAAAGGATCAAATTCGTGATTCTGTGGCTGGGAAATGACTGTCTCTACAAAATAATTCTAAAATAACACCAATAGATGGAAAAAACTTGCATTTCTTCAGCTACAATGCCACATCCTGTAGCACATTAGACTAAAAAATTTGTGCTTGTCACCATTATCTTAGAAAACTGTCTTATGGTCTGTCTTTCTGATGGTCTATTCGTGCAACCAATGATGTGCTGAAGATACGTAAGAACCACCTATCTAATTTCCATGTTACAGGCTGAAAAGTAAAAAGAAATCCAAGCAAAACATAAATGAATACAGAAATAAATGAATACAGCAACAAACAAAAATAAATAAACGCATAAGTAAATAAATAAATAAATAAATATAAAAATAGTTAAATTTTTACATAAATAAATAAATGTAAAAATAAATAAAAACTAATAAATTAAAGTGTAAAATAATAAAATGTATTAAAATACGTGTAGAAAACAATATACAAAAACCAGCCTGATCTCATGTGAAAACGTAAGTATTTTACGTTTTGTCAGTTTAGTGGCTAATTCGTACGAGTTCAGTCGTACAAAATTGTACGATTTTAAAAAGGAGGTGTGGCACCTAAGCCCACCCCTAAACCCAACCGTCATTGGGGGATGAGCAAATCGTACTAAATTGTTCGAATTAGATCGTCCGAATTCGTACGAATTAGCCAATAAATCAAAAAGTTACGAATTGCCGTGAGATTGTGTTGACAAAAACACACTGTATAAATAAAAATTATGCATAAATAAAATAATTTAGGATTAAATGGAATTAAAATAAAATATACCTGTTTTATTAAGTCACATATTACTTTATTTATTTATTTTTCTGTCATTATACATTTATTTATTTAAGACTTTTTGCTGATTTGGTCCTCCAAAGAGTTCAGATGCATCTTAATTCTAGCAGTGTGCTGATAAGATCATAAGATCACTCTTTAAATATGGCAAAATATGTCTCTCCTAAACTTATTTAACACAAAAAAATGAATTAAAAAAAATAATATTATTGTTTGTGCAGTCAAAGCTTTGGCTGGATGCACTATAACTTCCTAGAAAAAACACTGGTGGCTGCTCCCAAATATTGTGGGATTGCCTTGCTATTCATGCTTAAATCAGACAAGCTTCAATTGTGTGCTTAAATTAAAAATAATGATAATGGATACTGTGCTGACTATGATTTAAGACAATGTACCTGTATTAAAATATACTTACCTGGACACATTTTCCTCACATACCATTCAGTTATCATACTCATCATTATTTTCAACATAGGCTCATTCTGAAAACATAACCCTATATACATTTCTGAAAATCGCTAGTTTTGTAGTCAGAGGAACGTATGGCTGCATTTTGTCTTTAAAACAAACACTACGGCGGTAGGACGCTGTTCCTTTTTGCGCATACAAGCTGACCGCTTACCTCCATGTGCATGGCTTTTCTGCTGTTACCAGTTTGTCCAGTGGCTTGTCGCATACGTTGCTTTTATGACCTCTAGGCTGGATTACTGTAATGCTCCGTTCGCTGGTTGCCCAGCATCCACTGTTAACAAACTTCAGCTAGTACAAAATGCTGCTGTCGGAGTTCTTACCATTTCTATAAAATATGATCACATCACCCCAATTTTATCCTCCTTACAGTGGCTGCCAGCTAAGTTTCGTACTGATTTTAAAATATTGCTTCTTACCTATAAAGCTTTAAATAATCTAGCTCCTGTTTATCTAACCTCCTGTCTCGCTACAATCCAACCCGCTCTTTAAGATCTCAAAACTCAGGGCTTCTGGTAGTACCTACAATAGCAAAGTCAAGTAAAGGAGGTTGAGCCTTTTCATTTATGGCTCCTTAACTCTGGAATAGCCTTCCTGATATTGCCCGAGGCTCAGACACACTCTCGCAGTTCAAAACTAGAAAAGCATACACTCAGTACATCACATAGCGGTATGATGCATGAATGTGCTCCACGCAGGTTTTTGCAGTTCATTTATATACCCTATGAACAGCAGCTATGCTAATTATTCTCTGTATTCTCTAATTCCACCTGGGGATACTCATCCCGAGGCCCCCAGAGTTTATGCAGTGCCACTGAAGCGATCCAAGACCTGTGAAGAGATGATCCCAAGGTTTCCACAATCCCGGACCAGGCTATATCCTGAGCAGCTGTTGTAGTGGTCATGGAGGAGTAGAGACCATGCGTCTGATTCCTGTGAGACTCCAGGGACTGACACGTCTTTGCTGACGTCCAGCGTTCTCCAGCCTCCAGCGCCTAGATTACAGCTCTCCACAAGACGTTTGGCCATATGAGAAATGGTCGTGCCCAACTGAGCCAGGTCTCTCTCAAGGTTTTTTTTTTTTTTTTCTTCACTTTTGCCCATTGGTGAAGTTTTCAATGCTATCGCTACTGGCTTGCATAGTGCATAGTTTTAGAACTTTTAGAGCTGCACATTGATGGATTACTCTTCAGTGTTTAGACTCTCCGCAGTGAATATTAAAACACATGAACTAAACTTAACTAATCTAAACTGAACTGAACTTAAACTCTGATAACTGAACTACACTGTTTCAATTCACTTTAATCTTCTATTTGAAGCTGCTTTGACACAATCTATATTGTAAAAGCGCTATACAAATAAAGATGAATTGAATTGAATACATCGGGGGATTTGAGACACAGAGCAGAGTTGACAGTGATGACGGGGTTCGAGTCTGACAAAGAGAAAGCAGGTAAGATAAAAATAGAAGCCAAAAAAAAAAAAAACAAGATTGTGGTAAAATCTGAAAACGTTTTAAAAATCAGGCTGCCATGAGGGCTATTCTTTTTCTGTATTGATTTTTAAAACACTATTGGTTGGGTTTAGGGAAGAGTGGATGGGAGGATCTGTCGGTTGGTCAGTCAGTCAGTCAACAGCGGCTTCTGGTGGATTTACGTGAGAAGAGCAGGCGCTAATGGCACTCACAAGAGAAATTTAAGATCTCAAAAAGCATACACAGTAGTGATGCGCGGATGCCGGTTATATCCGTGGAAGCTGCGGATAATCTATTAGCTCATTAAATCTGCTGTTAATAATGAACGATCCACGCTGACCTATCATCATGCTTAAAACAAAGAATTAGAATTATTAAAGTGACGATTGGTTGCGGATATACAGTTGAAGTCAGAATTATTAGCCCCCCTTTGTTTTTGTTTTTCAAAGCAGTTTTTACATTTTTTAAAAACCATTTTGACGTCAAAATTATTAGCCCCTTTAAGCTAACTTTTTTTGATAGTCTACTGAAAAAACTATTTACCCTAACCTGCCTAGTTAACCAAAAATCGATTAAAAAGAAATTGGGAAAAAATTAACAGGGGGGCTAATAGTTCTGACTTTAACTGTGTATATATATCAGCTAAAATTCTATGTGCAGGCGGGTGGCAGGTGGATGATTAGTATGAAGCCGTGGATTCGGGTGACATTTCAGCTGATCCACGCATCTCTAATACACAACGACCTCTGGCGGATTCGCGAAAACAAAAACTGCAAAAAAACATAGCTCCTGGGACGTTTTTGACACTCTCCAAAAATGTATATAGAGGTACGTAATCAGAATGAGCCTGGGTTAATAATTTTGCAAGTTTTTACAAAGTTTTTTGCAAATTTGTACTGGAAGCACATCTACTGTATAGACTCGATTGTCACAACTTTTTAGCCAATTAAAAAGAAACCCAATAAGGCTGGTCCCTTCATCAGGGGTTTGCTCAACTCTAACACACACACATTAACAGCTTTGTGAGCCGGGTGTCAGTTTTCACACGGATAAATCAGGCTGTAATGGAGAGAACTTGTCCCATGCAGCACGTACAGAAAAAAAAGGATGAGGGCCATGCCCAGGGCAGGAGCCATCCGCAACCATAGATCAAAAGCCTGACTCCAACATGTGCCCTCTATCTCTCACAGGGACCGCCAACAACACAGAGCTGCCAACAAAGCACAGCAGGCAGCTTTTTGAACATTTTACCTGACGTGAACCCTAATTATTTGGATAATGAAATTTAGAAAGTGCACATGATGTCCCTTAAGTATATGAGGCAAATGTTCGACATCAGTTATAAATAAATGCCCTAGAAAGAAAAAGATCTCAACTAGTAATAACTTCTGTTTTAGACATGCAGTGACACTAAAACATGTTATGACAGAAATAGCTAAAAAAAGGAACGTGACAGAGCTTCATTTGTGTTTTTTATTTTAAGTTATACATTTATTTAGATCTCTATTTAGTTCTCCTTTACATGGCTTTAACCATGGTTTAAGATGTGTTTTTTTTTTCAAATGTATTTTTAATGAACATTTTTTAGTGCAAAAACATGTCAGAATATTACATTGAGTAAAAAGATAATATCTATCATACATGTAATTTGAATTCTGACCAACTCATAAAATAATAATAATAGTAAATAAAATTAAATTGTAATTAAATAAACAACAAATAAAAAAATAATAATGACAGAAAATACAAAATTATATTACAAAAAGGCATATTACATTTCTTTTGTCCAGGCTCAGTCTAACAGACAAGCTTTTAGTCTTAGAGATTTAGAGGTTCCTAGATAATCAAAGAAAGGGTCCCAGGTCCGATAAAATAGAAAAAGTTTGTTCTTCATAGCTGTGGAGAAAGCCTCAAGTGGGATTATGTTGCAGACTGCAAGCAGCCATTGATTTAAACTGGGCGATTCTTTATTAATCCACTTTACAAGGATACATTTTCGAGCAAAGTAAACCAAAATACGTAGAAGATCCCTGTTCCGAAAATTATAAGGTATATCATCATTGAGGCCCAGTAAGCAAGTCTTTGCTCCCAGTCGAAATGTACATTTAAAGATGGCGTTGAGCTGCAGTCTAATCAAGTTCCAAAAATGCTGTATAAGAGGACAACTCCACATACAATGATAGAAAGTTCCAATTTCCGATTTACATTTCACACACAGCTCAGACAGACCTGCATTCATTTTATGTTTAACCTCAGGTGTAATAAAGAGTCGATGTTAAATTTTAAATTGTCTTTCCCAAGCAGAATTTGAGGCTGACACATCAAGAGGGTTGCTACATAGATCCAGCCAGGAATTATTGTCAATTACACTTTTAAGGTGGTTTTAAACAATGTATATGCAACATACAGTAGTTGAGGAAAGATTTGTGACCTGATTTGATTCAGAATCTGGGATTCAGGATCTGACTCCAAAACTATTCTTGACCTACATTTATTCCTATTTCTTCAGCTGTGTAAATACATATTTCTAACTTAAGATTTTTATCCAGAATTTGAGTTTCTATGTTTTTGTTTATAATTGGAATCTATGTATAATGGGTGTCACGGTGGCGCAGTGAGTAGCCCAATCGCCTCACAGCAAGAAAGTCGCTGGTTCGAGCCCCGACTGGGTCAGTTGGCAATTCTGTGTGGAGTTTGCATGTTCTCCCCATGTTCACGTGGGTTTCCTCCGAGTGATTTAGTTTCCCCCACAAGTCCAAAGACATGTGCTATAGGTGAATTGAGTAAGGTGAATTGGGTAAGCTAAATTGTCTGTAGTGTATGTGTGTGTGTGTGTGAATGAGACTGTGTGTGTGTGTTTACCAGTGATGGGTTGCAGCTGGAAGGGCATCCGCTGCGTAAAACATATGCTGGATAAGTTGGTGGTTCATTCCACTGTGGCGACCCCAGTTTAATAAAGGGACTAAGCTGAAAAGAAAATGAATAAATGAATGAACGAATGAATAAATCTATGTATAACAGCACTGCCTTCTTAAAAAATATTTATTTTAGTATAAGTTAAATTCAGAATAAAAAAGCACTGAATGTAACAAGAACTGTTTAAATTTTGACATGTTTTTTCTGATATTGATAAACTGTATTTTTCCTTCATAGTGACCATTTACTCTTTTAAGAAGTGGGTTTTCTCACAAGTATTTCTAAAAGAAAAAACAATGGAAGTCAATGTTTAAAATATTTGCTTTTGTGTTCAATAGAAGAAAGAAATTCAAACAAGTCTGGAAGAAGTGGAAGCTGAGTAAATGATGGCAGAATTATTGGTTGAATTATACCAAGGGCATAGAAGGGCAAAATTAAAGAAATTTCTGACAAAAAGTTAGTTCAAATAGCCCCTATTATGGGTTTTTGAAAATGTCCTTCCATGTAGTGTGTAACATAGCTCTAAGTGAAGTGAAATATCCAGCTAAGACTTAAATCTGAAAGTGCACCATGTTTAAAACTATTGATTCATCTTTAAAAGAGTCGACTCATAGTGGTTTGAATGAATCACCGCTGTAACAAGTCTTTAGCCATGTTGGCGTGACGTCGATACAGAACTCAAGCCCCACCCATTTGTTGTGCTTACAGACCCAGGAAAATTTAAACCCCGACCCCGCCCACAATCACTGTTGAAAGAAAAAGAGCAAGACAAACACTGTAGCAGATCCTGGTTGAATCAAGTCACGTAGACGCTGTGCTCTGAAATGTGAGGGAAAGTTAGTGTTATTTTCCCTACCCAAAGATAAGGCTGTGAAGTGTCAGTGGCTGAAGTTTATTTTAGCAAAAATTCCTCAGCATTATAGCCCCAGCCTTGTGCTGTGTTCCCGTCATTTTTCTGAAGAGTGCTTCTGCAATCTATACGCTTACAATGGGGGATTCTGCCGTTTGTTAAAGGAAGGGTCAGAAAAGACTGTTGATGTGTGGGACTTTGTCAAAGCTTGACAGGAACTTTACAGTACACAGTTCATGGATGGATAAAATGGTTGCCTCCTTGTTTTCTCTAACTTGCAAATGATGTATTTAATTGTGTTTTGTTACTTGTAACTGCTTGTACTGTATATGGTTAACTCTTTATATTCTCACTTCGTGTTTAAAACCACGTTGAAAAGATGACGCGTGCCGCTTTGTTTACGGTTTAAATGCATTTGTGAGGTCACGATCCACTGCCGTTTGTCGTTGCATTTCCCACCGTCAGCTGTTCCTACACAAGTGCAGCGGTCAAGTTTCAAAATAGTCAGTTTCTGCCACTGTGTGCATTATTACTGAATGTGAGTCGTGGTTAAGAATAGAGCAATATGCTGGTGTTCAACTGCATTGCTTTAATGCACTCCTGCATTGGGCTCACACATACACTCTGCATTCTGACTACTTCAAAATTGTTGGTGGACACTTCTCTCTGTCTCACGCTGAACGCAGTTGACCAATCACAACAGTCTGGGTCGCGCTAAGGAGGGGTTTGGGAACAAATTAATCATTGAACAAATCATATGAGAGTCATTGGGATAATTAGGTAAAAATAAACGCATATTATAGGACAATGAAAGTGTTTTTTGACCTTGCATGCATATCAGCCTGTTGTTGGAGACCCCCAAAACCAAAATATGACCCTTTTTAATGCATACTAGGGGCTCTTTAAAGACTTTTGTTTCCATCTATTTGCACCTTAAGCTATAAGATGACTTTAACTTACATGTTCTGTTCCGTCTCTAAGCGTGTAAACAGAACAACACACGTTCTATTTGGTGCTTTTAAAAACTTTAATAAATAAATCTATTAAACTTAGTAACGAAAATAACATTAAACCAAAATGTCTCATGCTGCAAAAGTTAATTTACATCATTTTACTTTGCGGAGGAATTAATGCAGACTTCTGGAAAGGGGGAGGCATGTGATGCAATAATCATTTTCAGAATCAGAAAGAGCTTTATTCACACATACGAGGAGTTTGTTTTCGTGACAGAGCTTCTATAGTGCAACAGAATTACAGAGACAGGACAAACAACAGATAATAAATATATTTTAATAAGTAGTGAATGCAAATATACAAATTGACAAGTCTATGTACAGGTATATTACTATATACAACGTTATATGTGCAGCTGTTATGTGCAAATTGGCATGTAAAGTATGTTGTTAAATAAGTGTATATGTGTATAAAAGTGTATTGCAAGTAGTGATGTTTGTTTTCCAATTACTATCATCAAGTGTTCATGAGATAGACTGCCTGAGGGAAGAAACTGTTTCTGTGTCGGGCTGTTCTGGTGCGCAGTGCTCTGTAGCGTCGACCAGAAGGTAAAAGTTCAAAGAGGCAGTGTGCTGGGTGTGAGGGGTCCAGGGTAATTCTGGCAGCACTTCTGCTCGCTCTAGATAAGTACAGTTCCTGGAGAGTAGGGAGGGTTGTACCGGTGATTTTATCTCGATTGTTTGCTATTATGGTGGACTCGTAGCAAACTTGACTTCAAGTGAAACATTTATTTATTCATTTTCCTTCAGATTAGTCCCTGATTTATCAGGGGTTACCACAGTGGAATGAACAGTCCAAATGAAAGCTCCTTTATGTCCATGTCTCACCTGAGTCTTGCACAGAAAGTCTGACTGGCAAATGTTCTTGCACTTTCTGTGCTGTGAACATCCAATTGTACCATAGCAGCCACTTGAATACTTGAATACTGTCCATATATGTTTGGGGAGGTAGAGGTTCGGGTAGAGAACATAATTTAACCCTTTCTGTACATCTACATTAATGACAGTTAATAGACAATTATTATTCATTAATTAATTTTCTTTTCAGCTTAGTCCCTTTATTAAGCAAGGGTCGCCACAGCGTAATGAATTGCCAACTTATCCAGCATACGTTTTACACAGCGGATGCTCTTCCAGCTGCAACCAATCACTGGGAAACATCCATACACACTCATTTACTCACTTAAACTATGGACAATTTAGCCTACCCAATTCACCTGTACCACATGTCTTTGGACCGTGGGGGAAACCGGAGCATCCGGAGGAAACCCACATGAACACGGGGAGAAAATGCAAACTGCCAACTGACCCAGCTGGGGAACCAGCAACCATCTTGCTGTGAGGCGATCGTGCTACCCACTGCCACTGTGACGCCTGACATTTCAATCAGTGGATATTAGTAGGGACACATACCCTCCGTCCATGCCAATTCTACACCCTTGAACTATACCTCATTCTTTTCACACGAATCATATATTTTAATACCAAGTGTAAACAGTCTCAATAAAACTAAACTGAATAGGATGTAATGAGTTGAGGAGAATTTCATCATGTTTGAGAGTATCGACAAATGATTCGCTTTCTCTCAGCACCTGATGCCTCTCTATCATGCACAACACAAAACATTTTCCCCCCAATCGCCAGTGTAACAAACCACTTGAAGGCTAAATTAATTTGCCTCTCTTACAATAATAAGCACTTCAGTGAGCTTCCAATATATTTGACACTCTTCTCCTAAAAAGTTAAGATGTTCCTGCTGGCTCTCATCGACCTCTTAATAAATCTGTCCCGTAGTCAACACACTGGAAACCTACTGTTTCTAAATGATGTACTGTAATAGAACTGTCAGTTTATCAGATATCACTTGAATCAGTAAGAAGACTTTAGTATCCAATACAAATCCAGCTAAGCTTGTTCTTGTAAAGCCAAATTGAAGGTCAGTCTTGCTTAGCAAAATAAATGACCACCATTCTCTGGGTCATCCACAGATGTAATTTCACGTCTGGTGAAGGAGTGTCCGCCTGTTATTGAAGATTAATATCTCTTCTCAAGAATCCATCCGAATGGGTTAGTCTGGGAGTGATTTCCTGACGATCTTTCCATTTGGCATATTACCACAATCAATGGACAATCTGTCAGGCCTTGTATCTTAAACGCATAAGGAAGCTGTGTGAATGATTTATTAAAGATGATGTGTGGAGATTAGTGTGCAGAATATATCACAGCATCCTTTGCCAAATCCATTATTGGATGACAGCTAAACCTAGCTTAGTTCTCAGTTCAATCGTTCAGCATTCAATACTTTAAAACAACAATCGTAGACATCTTACCCCTGTAACCCGCAAAATGCAATGTATTTCCATATGAAAGGTGACCTTATTGCTTGTCTCTTGCCATGTTAATTGCATATCTAGGGTACAGTAAAGTAAAACTGATTAGAATGTCAGTATTATGTTCAATATTGTTTCTGGTGATTAACCTTCGGGTACCCTCTATGAGCGGAGTCGCTTGTGAACGTGGAGGGACTGCAGTTTTCTCCTGTTTGCTGAGGTGGCCTGATGGTGACAGCTCTGACAAATGGGCCAATGTGGCAAGACCCACTGTGACCTGTGTACAATACTGAAAACACCAAATAAGTTGGCCACAAACACAACAGCATGCGAGTTTAACAACGGCAAACAAAAAGCACAGAATCTCATAGGATCATCAAAAATGCTGGGGTAGATCTGAAATGATGGACTTTCTGAAAGAATGGACTTTCTAGTGTAGCGTACTGCTGCACGGTAAAAAAAAATCTGTTAAAAAAGACTGGCAGCAGGGCTTACAGAGATATTCCGTTAAATTACAGAAAATAACCATTTTACAAAATTACGAAAACTGTAAAAATACAGAACATACTTTACGGTAAATATTCATTAAATTACAGTTTATTACTGTTGATAATTTGCATTTAAACTGTGAAAAAAACAGAAAAACTAGTAATTACTGCCATTTTACTAATTATTACTGTAAATATATATATACAGTATTTAATATATATATATATATATATATATATATATATATATATATATATATATATATATATATATATATATATATATATTTATATATATTTATATAAATAATATAATTAATATAAATAATATAATAATATAATATAATAATATATATAATAATATATATATTAATGTGCTTATACAGATTAATTAATGTGATTATAACAATTATTACTGTAATTATACAAGTTATTAATGCAATTATACAAATTAATTAATGTTATTGTACAGATTCATGTAATTATGCATGAAATCTCTAAATATTCCATCATTTTTTCCACTTTTAACATACATTCAAATCAGGAAAAAAATGTTTTAAAGAATGATTAAAAAAAGCTTAGGTACAAATAATTGCTGTTGTCATAAGTGAAGTTTATTTCTAAACTCATTTCGAGAGAAGCACGTGCTTATGATTAATAGCAGCTGGTCCCCCATTAGCTAAGGCACGATCCACCAATCGGACGATTCCTAAATCACTATAAATAACCAGAGTATCTTACCTTAGCCATCTTCGTCTTGAAGAATCCCCCCTTCCACCCCAACTCCTCCCCTTTCCTTTTCAGGGCAGCACGGAGGCCCAATGGTTAGCATCATTGCCTCACAGCAAGAATGTCACTGGCTCAGATCTTTACCTGGCCAAGTTGGCATTTCTGTGTGGAGTTTGCATGCTCTCCCCGTGTTTGGTGGGTTTTCCCCAGGCTCTTCGGTTCCTCCCACAGACCAAAAACATGTAACATAATCAAATTGACAAAACTAAATCGACAAATATTTAATTTAGCATACACTCTCCATAGCTAATCATAATCTACATTCACAGTTATCAAGCAGGGGAGTTCTCGAGACCTGCCTGAGCTCAAACTCCCCTCTCGCCCTGCAACGGGACAGCATGCCAAACACGCTTTATAATCAACGATTTATAATCACGCTTTATAAGGGCGAACTCTTAAAAAACTGTAAGCACAACTATAAACTATGATATGGTTGAACAAATATTGTTTAGGATACTCTAAAACAATTTGCTTCAAAAAATACAAAATTGTTATATATCTATTTTTTTATTTATTTTGTTTACAAAATATCCTATCGGGACTGCACGCTTCCCAACGTACTGTCGTATTTAAATTCCTAGAATTTTCTAGATGCCTTGCGGCTCCCGAAAAATATATCTAAATCTGTAAATCTTCTGTTGAAGTGGGATAAAGAAGGGCCAGGGAACACATTGGAAGGCCGCGCCTCTGGTGATTTAGGTGCGGTCACGCTCTCTTTTGCCTGGCAAACCTCTCATCGGGGGCAAAGTTAAGGTTCAATCATTACGGCGTTTTCCATAAAGTTTTTCTACATAGCATTGAAGTTCCCCCCCTGAAGGGGAACGCTCCAGTTACTAAAGTAACCCTCGTTCCCCGAGGAGGCGAACGGAAATGCTATGTTCCTTCACCATAATGATTGCTCCTTAGCTGTAAGTTAAGTCTCTTCAGCTAAGAAAGGATGCCTCAGCTTTGCTCACGCTATATTGCCAAATTGATTGCAACGAGCATCAGCTGCGCAAGCTGACGCTGCCAACTCACTGGCATTTCATTGACCCATTTACATACTTTTTCAGAAGATTGGCTTTCTAAACAAAATCCCCATAGTGGAAGTTTTTCAACATAGCATTTCCGTTCCCCCCCTTGGGGAACGAGGGTTACTTTAGTAACCGGATTGTTTTCCAGCGATCCGCCGCCACTAGATCAACATTGTTAGAGTAGTAAAATAAACATTTTATAGTTAACAGTGCATGCATTATATGCAGCCTTCAAACAACAGACTATTATTAGACATTATTAATCTCACTTTAATCTTCGTATGATTACTATCTTCACTAAAAATAATTTGACAGAATTTTTAGTTTTCCTATTTTTACAGGAATTATCTGTAAATATTAACATAAAATAACTTGTTACTCTCTGAAAATACAGAATATTAAAAAAAAAAAACAGAAAAATAACGTAATACTAAAATACAAGCAATAACTGTAAATTTAATATTATAATTTTTTTTATTACAGAACAGTAAAACAACAGGCATTTTACTGTATAATAAAAAAAAAGGAAAATTCTGTAAAAAAAAATACAATTTCCTGTAAAATAACGCTTATTTTTTACAGTGGACAAACTCACCAAAAAAGTACAAGTTAAACTTATAGAGATGCATCAATATTACAACTTGTTGAATGACCAATCAATATGTGCACAAGTTCTTACACTAAAAAAAAATATTTTGGCCATTTGTTTAAACTACTTATAAAAAATTAGCTGAAGCAACACAGTTCTCTAGTTTTTTAGGAACACTTAATTGTTTATATTCATTCAACTTAAAATTGTAATAATGTTTTTTTTTTTACTATTTTTTTTATCAGTATAATAAATCTGCCAGATTTCAATGTGCTGCACTATATGGTTTCAGGGGTCTTGTAATGCATGTTGTTATTACATGACAGCCTCAGTTGCTATTCAAGTTGTTTTACGGAAAATAACCAGTGAGAAAGTGACAGAAATGTAATTTTGTGAACTAACCTAATAGAACATTTAGTTGCTGCTGCTGTTTACATGCTGTGCAGCAAATTTCAAACATGAGCTTGTTCCCATTACATTAATCTGTTGTCTCTTCCTTTTGTATCTTGACAAAATCAAATTAAAATTGTGGTTGGGAAAAACTGCAATTCTGAAAGGCGTGTCAGATTGTTCTGTTCTATTTATTTGTCTCAGTTGGAGTTGGAGTTATGATTTTAATAGGTTCACTAATAAATAGGATATTTTGCCAATTGGTTACCTTAAAAAAATCATAAGTTTTATTAAAAATTGTGGCTGTTGCAAAAACTGCTTAGACTTGTCTTCAAAAGTTAGTAACCTAATTGTAAACTGTTTTAAAGCTATTCTATTCTAATGTAAAATATAAATATTAAATATTCAATTATAATTTTTTACATAAACATTTTTACTTTGAAGACATCTCTTTGCTAAAAGGTTAATAACAGCTGAAAAAATATATATTCTCTTTTTGGAATAAGAACTGTTTGTTCTTTATAATTGCTCTTCATTATCTGGAGTTTCAATTTTGCATTCAGCGCTTGTTCATGCTGGATATAACTTTGCTTTTGATATATTACTGTCAATACTACTGTCTCAGATTCCAATTATAAACAAAAGCATGGTTAAAATGCAAACTTGGAAAAATTCGCACCAGAAAAAAATGGGGAAAATTATGGTTTTGGAATTGGAACATGTCTCTCAGAATTGGAATTAAAAGTCCCTAAAGATTCACATCCATGACTTGTCGCAAAACAAATTTTTTCAGACCACAAAGGGAGAAATAAAATAGTACACAATAATAATAACTGATTCCCAGAGATGGGTTGCAACTGGAAGGGCATCCGCTGCGTAAAACATGTGCTGGATAAGTTGGCGATTCATTCATATATATATATATATATATATATACAACTAAAAGGGACACAACATTTAACCTATGATTTTAAATATATTCTGACCTGAACTGTTTGTATTTGTCCCTGACTCTGACTCTTCCCAGAAAAGTGCCCACAAGTGTACCATTTTGATAAAGATCAATAAAACAAGAGAACAAATGCCTGGAAATATCCAATAAAATATCCATTTAATTCCTTCACTAATTCAGACTTTAGATGGCAGATGAAAGTCAGAATAAGAGCTGACAGTAAATGTTGCTGTTAACTTGCTGTTGCCATGAATACAACAGGAAAGAATGCAGAAGGAAATTTTGTGTGTGTGTGTCCTTTTTTTTTTTGCAACTTGGTGTGAAATGATGTGCTTACAGCATTCAACAACAACAACCTTGAGTCTCAAGAACAACAATCAAGGTCTGGATTAAAAAAAAAAAATAAACATTACAATTCTGTTTGTTTTTCACGAAATCCAATCTGTAACTGTCAGAGCACAAGTAATATACAGTACAATAATCTATGTTGCGCGGGACCATTTCTTGATATCTTTTTTGAGCGATTCATTGTACAAGCCCAATATATTTTATTTCTGGGTGAACAATCCTTTTTAGACAGTCTGTACATAGAGATTAAGATGGTCTTCAAGCCTGACCAAATATGTTTTTAGATGGATTTTGGATATTTATTATCAGCCTGGTAATGTAGCTAACTAACCATTTTAGCCAACCAACTAACAATGCAACACCAATTAGACTAATTAAAAGGATACTCGTCCAAATAATGTCATAATTTCCTCACCCTCATGATGTTCGGAACTTTCTGATTTCTATGTTACGTAGTAAACAAAATAAGATATTCTGACATTTTAACACTGAATTCCAAACAACACTGGAGCCAATTGTGTTTCATTGTTTGAACCTAAAAGTTAATATATAAAATTTATATATTTAAAAGTTATATAAAAAATATACAGTGAGGGAAATAGGTATTGAATATGTCTCCATTTTTCTCAGAAAGCATATTTCTAAAGGTGCTGTGGACTTTTCACCAGATGTTGGTAACAACCAAAGAAATCCAAACATGCAAAGAAAACAATATTAATTAGTTTACCAACTAAGTTATGTATAATAAAATGAAATGACAAAGGAAAAAAGTATTAAACACATGAAGAAAGAGAGCTGTAGAAAGTCAGTAAAAGCCCAGACAGCAGCTGAAATCTCTCAGTAGTTATTCAACAACTGTCTGTGCCCTTCGTCATCGTAAATTAATACCAGCTGCTTCAGTCCAACATCTACATTATCAGGATGATGAAGATGAAACCAGGGTGGACATTTCAACAAGACCCTGATCCAAAACACAGCCAAGGAAACTCTCAAATGCTTTTAGAGAAAGAAAATCAAGTTGTAGAATGGCCCAGCCAATCACCTGACTTGAATCCAGTATAAAATATAAAATAAATATCAGATTTGATAGACGAGACCTGCAGAACTGTCAAGATTTTTACATTCTGTTGAAGTCACACCTGAGCAATGCATGTGACTTCATTCTCCACATTAGAGTAGTTTTTAACTGCCATGACTAAAAGAGTCTTTTATATGAAGCATTAAATACATTTCAGTAGTTCAGTACAGTTATCCTTGTGTTATTACTGTTGGAGTATTTAATTAATTCCACGTGTGTTCAATAAACACACGTTTTTCTTCAAGGTCAAAAATATTGGTAATATTTTAGGTACAAATAAATAATTTGATTCACAGAATTCTGGTATCCTAAATGCAAAGCAAAAGTTACCTTCAGGAGGTGCGCAACAATTTTCATTTCCTGACTTTCAGTTTAACAACATAAAAACGGTGGACCAATTGGAGCGGTTTTCAGACCGACCGCAACTTGATGTAGGAGTGTGGTCCCCCAGCCCACCCAATTGATTGACTGCTGCGTATTAACATGTCTCCGTAGTAACGAGTATAATCATATCAACAAGACAGGACGTGCGCAACGCAACCGGGAATAAAAGGTCTGTTCAGTTCGCTAGGATCATCAATCATCATCAAATGTGATCAAGAGTAAGTTTTACAAGTTTAAAATGTTTTCAAACAGTGCATGTGTGTAATGAATTACAGCGATTCACTTCAGATTTACTTCATCACCACAGCCGCGTTTCAGTACAATAATAAAGGAAGACGCTTCAATCCCGCTTTGTGGACGTTAAATCAGGTTTATTTTGTACATTAACATAACAGTTATGTGTCTGTGTGTGTGTGCGTGTCCGCGCTGTGTTTGTGTGTGTCTGTGTGAGCGTATACGACATTGTGTGTGACTCATTATTGCAACTCCACAACAAATGCATCAAATACTCATTGGTAAAGTTCTTACTGTATTTCTCACAAACGTTATGTGAGATCTGCTTCCATCATGTCTGTCTCCGAGGGCGGAGATTAAGGCACGCGCTGACAGGCAAGTGGAAACGGTGGGCGTGAACAACTAGCCTTAAGGCGCAGTACACAAAAACCGCTACCTGCTGGTCAGAGCTACAAAATAGAAATTATGAAAGGTATAATAAAAAATCTGATGGGTGATTTGAGCTGAAACAAAAGACTTTTATTAAATATGGAAAAAGGGGTAACCTAGGTGCCCTTTAAAGTGACATTTAAAGGCTTAACTAGGGTAATTAGATTAATTAGGCGGGTTAGGGTAATTAGGTAAGTTATTGTATAATGATGGTTTGTTCTGTTGACAATCGATAAAAAAATATAGCTTAAAGAGCTAATTATTTTAACCTTAAAATGATCTTTAAAATATTAAAAACTACTTTTAATCTAGCCAAAATAAAACAACTAAGACTTTCTCCAGAAGAAAAAATATTATCAGACATACTGTGAATTTTTCCTTGCTCTGTTAGACATCATTTGAGAAATATTTAAAGAAGAAAAAAATTCAAAGGGAGGGCTAATAATTCTGATTTCAACTGTACATACGTCCTCTTTTTCTACAAATTCTCTGCACAACATTAAAAGCATAAGAACTCAAATGTTTGGTGTTCAGTTTTAACCCATCTCTGCTCACAGGAAGTTTCGCTGCAGAGCCCAGGTTAAATTTAGACAGTCAGGCCTTTGAATTTCCATCAGCTTCATCAACTTCTGCAAAAATGCTTCATTAGTATGCAAGACATATCACACTCAAGAGAAGAAGTTTGGTTAATATCACCTTAAGCAATGCAAATACAATTGTTTAATGAAAAGAAAAACTGACAAAAATAATAAAAAAATATTTCTTTTTTCCCAACATTACACATTTCAGATTTTTTTGTTTTGTTTAATTTTTATATTTGTATTGTTTGAGTTTTTACCAAAATCTGGTTTAATCCCATGTCAACAGGCCCTTAGAATACATTTCCCAGAAAAAAAAAACATGACGTGTTGAATACTGTTTTCCCCACTGTATAAACAGATGTGCAATAACATACTGGTCAGTAAATTCTGACATAACTACATGTTTTGGGTGAACCATACATAAAGTACAGTTAAATTACCTTAAAGCAGCTTGGACCTGGTTGGCCTACCTGGTTTCAACTGCCGTTTTTCCACAGACTAGAACTGATAACCTATTTTTCATGCCCTTCTGAAGGCCATTGCCTTGAATATTTCAACAGACAATGTCGCCAATGAATCAACGAATCAATCATTTGGTGACAAAGAAAACCGAATATGTCTTCAGTAGCCTTCATCATTTAGATATAATTCACCAATCCCCCCATCCTCAAACACCCTCCCTCCAATCCGTCCATCTGCAGGTGTTCTCATACTGCTGCTCACAGCTGTCAGCTCTCATGGCCGAAGATGAATGAGGTTTTCACCCGTCCCGCGCTCTCTCTCGATCTATGTCTCATTCGCTCTCCCTCACAAATGCTCCAGCAGGGAGTATGTATGTGGGTGACTGTCATTGTGCTGTGGTGGGTATGATTCACACAGCTCTCCCACGTCTCCTGATGCAGTAAAATGGTCATAAAAGAGATTTAAAGAAGGGGCCAAAAGACAAACAGCTGCTCTGCCGAGACACAGCTCCACACAGTATGTCTAAAAGCGGATACACAGCCTTCTGGGACACGCTTTATGTCATATATGATTGTGTTTGTTCCTAATGGTGATGTCACTTCCATATTTCACCCTAACAACCACATCCTCTGATCAACATCTTGAGGTCTTTGTCATGTCACAGCACTTACTGTGATGTTTTAACCTCCTGCAAGGAAGCAGACACGTACAGTTAAATATTAAAGTACTTCAGGGAATTCTGCTTTTCACTGATATCCAGATCTTCTCTTCTATTTTTTCTGCTCTGATTTTAGCTGAAAGCATAATTGTTTTAAACATGATAAAAGGTGTTAAATGAAGCTGAAAGTACTACACGCTTATTGGAAGCTGAAAGCACAAGCAAACAAGCCAAAAAATATTCAAATCTAAAATTCTGCAGAAAGTTTGCAGAAGTTTAGTTTACTGATGATTTATTATTCTCTTTTTCATTATTGGCAATTGTTTTACCAATAACATTGGTAAAAATGTCTCAGTTATCTATGTAACCCTCATTCCCACGAGGGAATGGAGATGTTATGTCAAATGTAATGTGTATTATATAGCGTATTTATTGTGTATGGCCCAGTGGCGGTTCCAGGGGGGAGGCCAGGAGGGGCCGGTGCCCCCGTGTCAACAAGCTTGGCCCCCCTCTGGCCCCCCAAAATTTGGACGCGTATTTTTGTGTCAGAACGGCACGGAAAAGCGAGATCGGCCATCTGTGGACTGCGGAGACCAGCCTGATCTCACGAGGAAACGTAAGAATTTTACGTTTTGTCAGTTTTTGTCAGTTTAGTGGCCAATTTGTCCAAATTCTGAGACATGACTGAGACCTCTCTCGCGCGCTCTTGGTGTCGCGTGCACTCGCTCTCTCTCCTTTCACGCGCTCTCGGTGTCGCGCGCATTCACTCTTTCCTTTTTTGCACACTCACGCTCAGTGACGGTGCTGCCCGTCTCAGTTTCCTGCATCCGTCAGAAATTAACCCCCAAATTGACACAGCCAGGTAATAAAAATATTTAACTTCAGTCATGCTCATGTTGTCCACTGTTGATGATATTAGACTTTTGTTTTCAATAGCGATCTAAACCATTTAATATAGGAAGTTCTCGGCTATGCATGTGTATTATTATTAATCAGATGTTGACTGTAGCTAGCCTACATAGACCTCTCACTCCTCAGCGCGCTCCATCCAAGCTTCGAGCGAGAGAAGCGCTCCATCCTTAGGGATGGTCGCCCTCTCGCTTGATGACACCGAGGACCAGATGTCCATCATTGCATCGGAGGGTGGGCTATCATTATCCGACGAGGATCCGGACCCGCTCCCTCCCTCTGGGGTAGCGAGCGCGGTCCCGAATCCAGAAGCGGATATGCTGGCCGTGCTTTCTCGGGCTGCTTCGGCCGTGGGGTTGGAGATGGTTTATCCCCCAGCTCCGCGGCCGGACCGACTAGATGGGTGCTAAGTGGAGGATACTAAGAGGGCGAAGCCTTCTAGACGTCCTGCCCCCTTCTTCCCGGAGGTGCACACTAGGCACACGCATTCTTGGAGGGCACCTTTCTCTGCCCAATCTGCGTGCGCCTCCGCCCTCACCACTCTCGATGGTGGAGCAGCTAGGGGGTATGAGGCGATTCCCCAGATCGAGCGTGCCATTGTGGTCAATTTATGTCCGCGTGGCCCCTCTTCCTGGCGGGGTCCGCCTCAGCTCCTGTCCAAAGCATGCAGGTTATCTGCCTCCCTCGGAGCCAGAGCCTACAGAGCTGCGGGCCAGGCTGCTTCCGCCTTGCACGCTACGGCCACCTACCAGCACTACCAAGCGCAGGCGCTGGCCCAGCTGCACGAGGGTGGTTCCGACCCAGGCCTACTCCATGAGCTTCACACCGCAACTGACTATGCTGTGCGTACCACCAAGTCAGCGGCGTGTGCCCTGAGAAGGTCGATGGCCACACTAGTGGTCCAGGAACGCCACCTCTGGCTTAACCTGGCAGATATGCGCGAAGTTGACAAAGCTCGTTTTCTCAACTCGCCCATATCCCAGGCTGGCCTGTTTGGCGACACCGTGGGTGAATTCACCCAGGAGTTCACTGCGGTGAAAGAGCAGTCGGATGCGATGGGCAAAGTCATCTATCGGCGGGAACGTAAGACCGCTCCCCCCGCCGAGCCAGCCACCTCCGCTGCTCCTCGCCGAGGGCGCCCGCCTGCGGCTTTAAGAGTTAATGCTGAACTGTCTGAGAGAGTTCGACAGGAAAAAAGTGGTCCCCCTGAAATCATTTCAGAGACTCCTGGGGCATATGGCATCCGCAGCCGCGGCCACGCCGCTCGGATTGCTCCATATGAGACCACTACAGCATTGGCTTCACGATAGGGTCCCCAGACACGCATGGCACGCGGGCACACACCGGGTGACTGTCACTGGGCTGTGTCGCCGCGCCCTCACCCCCTGGACGGACCCCTCCTTCCTACGGGCCGGAGTGCCCTTAGGTCAGGCGTCCAGGCATGTTGTCGTTTCAACAGATGCTTCCAGTACGGGTTGGGGGGCCGTGTGTTGCGGGCATGCTGCTGCGGACCTGTGGAAGGGAACACAGCTGCATTGGCATATCAACTGCCTGGAGCTGTTGGCAGTGTTTCTCGCTCTGGGGAATAAAACAGACCAACAGAATGCCTATGAGATTTGGCGAGTGCAGCTCTATACAGGTACAGCCACTCAACATTTACTGTAACAGTACCTTCATGTGTTTGACGCGATGTGTGCCAAACAGGTAGCATGAGCACACACACCAAAAAAGATGCAACGATCCAATGTCCCTGGCCATAAATTCAACAATAGGGAAAATAGTTTGGGAGGTCGTACTCACATAAACGGCAAGCTAAACTAAGGCTAGGGCTTACCCAGAATACGACAGTACAGTCATTCATTCATTCATTTTCTTTTCGGCTTAGTCCCTTTAATAATCCGGGGTCGCCACAGCGGAATGAACCGCCAACTTATCCAGCACATTTTTACGGAGCAGATGCCATTTCAGCCGCAACCCATCTCTGGGAAACATCCACACACACATTCACGACAGTACAGTATTTTGGGAAAGTGTTTCATTCAGAAAAGAGAAGGACGCTGCATAGGTCACTGCTACCCAAATGGGTACCCACAGAGTAGTAAGTGGAGGTACAGTGAGCCTTTCTGCAGCTGCAACCGCATACCCTGTTCACTTGAATATGTGCTCAACTATTTCATTCTACCAAACTTTCTATTAAAAAAGATGCTATTCATAATTGAAGATGGTCAAAAGGGCATTGCATGTGTTTGGGTTAATTTGCATGTTTTGTGTTGTAAGACAATCTCCCAAGTTCACTAAAACCTGGTTTTATGCAATGGCACAGTTACATAACGCTTGAAGCATCAGAAATGATACTTGGTATCAGTGATCACCAAAATTGATAAATCGGTACTCGTATTTGCTGCAAAAATGCTGCATCCATAAATTATTTATTTAGTAGATGCTTTTATCCAAAGCAACTTACAAATGAGAACAAAAGCAGCTAATCAAATCAAAATGAGGATCAGTTAGTCTAGTGGAATGTGTAGCCATTTTTAAATTAATAATTAACAAGTAGGCTTTTTGCAGACAAAAAAAAAGTCTAGCAGTTTCTTTAAAATTGTTAAATGTCGGCACCAATAGCCTAGTGTTTGTGACATATAGTACTCCACATAAGCGCGGTGACATACAGCACTGAGCTGCTCATGGCGACCTGAGTTTGATTCTTGACTCGAAGTCCTCTCTTTAATCTCCACTGTCCTTTCCTAATAAAAGTGGAAAAATAATATTTAAAAAAGTAAACTGTTAAACATTCAGCTGCTTGGGTTAATTCAGGAAAGTCATTCCACCAGTATGGAACAATAAGAGTAAAAGTCCTTGAAAGGCATTTTGTCCCTCTTATGGATAGCATAACTTATCAATCAAGCTTCTGTATGGTATATACATCTGAAATAGTGAATTCGGCAAATATCTGTGCCTTAAATGTTCCGAGGGGCAATTGGCAGGCAGTGTGTGATGAAATCGATAAACACAGGTGAGATGTGCACTCTTTTCAGCATGTTAAAGAGCACTTATGTTGCAGCATTCTAGAGCAGATGCAGGGGCTTTATAATACTTTCTTGAAGGCCTGCCAAGAGAGCCTGAACAGAACAAGAACTTGAATAAGGAGTTGTGTAGCATCTCTGATAGGAAGGCTGTATTCCTTATAATGTTGTCCAAGGCAAATCTGGGTGGTTCTAAACAGGTGGGTGAAAAATTCACACATCTTTAAGTTCCTGGCTGCCCTGGAGGGAATTTTAGTTGATAATGTTGCCTGGCTAGATAAAGTTGTGATGAAGCGTTGAGTTGGCCAGAACTATAAGCAGGTTTGCCTCAGCAAGGCAAGTTGAAAATGATGACCTTTCATAAAGCAAGAAATCATGTCTGCCAGACATGATAAATTCCAGCAGCATGTGATGTGGGAAAGGAAACAGGGTGTAGGGATGTGTTTTTGATATGAGTAAGTGCATGTGCAAACAGCTTGAAGGAGATGAGTTGGAATAGGATCAAGCAGAGAAGTAGTCGGATGACTGGAAAAGAGGAGTTTTGAGACTTCTGCCTCTGAGAGTGGAGAAAAGGAGAGTAAGTGTATGTTAAACTAAGATAAACCATAAACAAGGCACAATTGCTTGCTATTTTGAATGTGAATATTGTTGACTACTTTTTTCATTCCAGATAGCTCATGCCATTATGGATATATTTGAGTAATGAAATGCTCATGCAGAATGGCATCAAATTGCAACATCCTTCAGTCTTTGCCAACTTGAATTCTTTGCTCACTTGTTCTCATTCACTGAACTGAACAGCCAAAAGGAGTTCTTTCACACAACAATGGATGGTGATTACACGTGCCTTTATTTAATCCAAACATTCTGTTTTCACTATCAGCAGTATTTGACTAATTACATTAATTGTTTATGCAAGGAGATTGCATTAAAATCATGTTTTCAGCTCATTTCACGATTCAGATTTCAAGATTTCACAATTACAAGGTTTAAAATCCAAATACAACATATAAAGTCATACTATAAGGCATTATAACATATTAACTGAGATTACATGGAATATTTATCTACATTTAGAAGTTTAAATGCACATTAAAGGATGACATGCTATCTAAAGTAGATTTGCTTGAGGATGAGACTCGCCACTATTTCTAGAATTTTTTCCATAACTTTATTATGTATCTAGTATAAAAAATATCACTTTTTCAAAATTTAATTAGCTGATTAAGTGCCAAATCGGCAACATAGGCTCATTCTGGAGCCTATTAAAAGGGGTGGTTCTTTTTTGGACCTTTTTGCAGTTATTCGCCTCATTTTCTATTAAATTATGAGGTTCAAATACTGCATTTTTATGACATTTTAAGCAAAATATTTTGCTGGATTAGCTTGTCAGATGGTTATCATTACCAGATTTTTTGATGCAACAAAAATGCATGTTTGTCTTAGTGCTTCCCATACTAGTTTATGTTTACAAAAATTGTTTATTTACAAATGTGTATTAGGTTGTTACAGTTTTATAAATAATGTAAATAGATTACAATTTTAAACATTTTTGAACAAAGAAATATGAAAAAATATTTATTTTAAATGCTAATATATTATCAACCATCATAAAAAAATAAAAAATAACTAGAAATGTGTTAAAACTTGTTTTAAATTAAAAACGGTAGCCTTTGAGCAATTAACAAACTGGCCTGCTCATTTCCACAGTCAGAATTTGCCCAGTTGAATAATTAAAAAAATGTTTTTCACAATTTATGATGGCATACTGTCAAAAATGGGACAAATGAGGTCATATAGGGGCCAAATTCTGGACTTTGTCAGTAGGGGGTCTTTCGAACCACCCGAGGAATTGACCACAATGACAGGGTTCGAGTCTGGCGAAGAACAGTTCCCTAAAAACAGAAGCCAAAAATAAATAAATAAATAAACAAGTAAATAACAGGGTGAGACTGTGGTAAAATCAGAAAACGTGGTAAAAATCAGGAATCAGGGCTTTTCTTTTTCTGGATTGCTTTTGAAAACACTATTGGTTGGGTTTAGGGAAGGAGGAGGGTGGGTCAGTCGATCGGTCAGTCAGTTAATTGACAGTCAGTAGACATCGGCCTCTGGTAAATTTATGCGAGAAGAGCAGGCAGAAATGACACTTGCAAGAGAAATTTGAGATCTGAATAAGCATACACAGCGGTCTCTGGTGGATTCACAAAAACTAAAACTGCAAAAAAACGTTGCTCCTGGGACAAATTTGATGTTCTCCAGAAATGTATATAGCGGTACGTTTTCAGAATGACCGTGGGTTGCAAATCCGAGTATTAAAAATGTTCAAATGATTTCTGAAGGATCATGTGACTCTGGAAACTATTCTAGTAAACCTGAATATTTAGTTTTGCCGTTACATGAATAAATTAATTTGAACATTTTATTTTGTATTTTTTCACAATATTACCATTGACTACCATTGACCAAAATAAAAACCAGTTAAGATGACCACAAAAAACTACATTCTGAATGATGCACATTTACACAGTGCACATGTACCCAAACACATTCACAAGCACAAACATCATGAATGGGGTCTATATATATATAACATACGGATAAACCGTAAGCAGTTTATCAGTGACAGTGTCAATCACTCCCATTCATCTCCCAAACAGAATGCAGCCGACATGACAGCCAGCAGAGGCTCCATTTGCTGACAGCTCTGACCTTCTTCCATTAGACATTTCTATTTTCCTCCCATCTCTTTTTTTCCTCTGGGGGTGGGTCGTCCCTGGGTATAATGCGCAGTGTTGACAGTGAAGTATGACAGTTAAGAGTTCGACCTTGGAGTCGCACGCAGCCGAAGTGGCCGATGTACTGATGACCTTGCTATCATATTTCAAACCTCCAGCGCTCTGCAGATGAGCAAGAGAGAACATTTCGTATCCAAAAGACAGACGCAATTTTTTAGTGTCAGTGGACTCGCATCCCATATGACATGGTGTTAACGTGAGAAGACATCTACAGGAACAGACAGCATGTACAAACTTCTTGAAGCTTTTATCTAACTTTTCAGCTGTCACAACATGGCTAATGATTTGAGGCTATGGACATTTGAGCTTTGGTCCCTGTGAGCTATCTACTGAGCAAACGTGCAGCAGTGAAAATGTTAGGAATTTTATTTTGTAGGTCTACAAAGTCTGCTATTAAAAGAACAGGGAAAACAATCAGCTAAACAACAGGACTAACATAAACCCATGCAATTCTGAAAATGCAGACTGAATCATATAAAATGGATTTAACAGTATAATGTGGAATGTTTGGATGAATAAAACAACATAAAAACTTAGTGCTCCACACCTTCCTTATGAACAGCATTGGGTGTAATTACATTGTAAAAAATAAACGTTTTTTAAAGGTAATTGTCTGTATTTGTTTACATAATTTTCCAGTTTTTCATTATACAGTAAAATACCGGTTGTTTTACAGATATGTTCTGCAATATAAACATTAAATTTACAGTTATTGTTTGTATTTTGGTATTATGTTATTTTTCTGTTTTTTAAAGGGCGTTATTTTATGTTAATATTTACAGATAATACCTGTAAAAATAGAGAAACAAAAATTCAGTCAAATTGTTTTTAGTGAAGATAGTAATGATATGAAGATTAATGTGAGATTAATAATGTCTAATAATAGTCTGTTGTTTGTAGGCTGCATATAATGCATGCACTGTAAACTATAAAATGTTTAGTTTACTACTCTAACAATGTTGCTATGCTAATTGTCACAATCACCAGTGATCTAGTTGCTGCAGATCGCTGGAAAACTACACACACGCTACTTTAAAGAACTACAACTCCCAGCATGCACCTTGCACACCCTGGTTCCTAATTCTGACTGATTACACACACAGTCAGAAGATTGTTATGGACTGATTTCAAGGTCTATAAACTCAGCACCCACAGACACATTGTTGCGGAGTCTTAAACTGTTTAGTGAGCATTATGACACGTTTCCCCTTGCCTTGCCGCCTTTGACCCCTTTACTTTGTTATTTTGTTTGCCGCCTTTACGCTTGGGATTATTTGTATGCACCTGTTTGTTCCTGTTTCAACCTTTAATTGCAAGACGATTCTCTTAATAAACTGCTATTTGATCCTCAACTTTGTTGTGCAGGCATCCTCACAATACACTAACCTTGTTTTTGTTATAAAAGAAAGAAAGAAAAAATTTTATATATACCAATTTTGTATTTTTTCAAGCAAATTGTTTTATAGTTTAATATTTTAACTATATTATAGTTTATAATCATTTACAACATTTAATTGAAACATTTGAAACATTTCATTTTGCTTTTTTTTGTAGCTCAGCAATGAAACAAACTAACAAGGTTACATGAAATGAGAAATTCTGATCTCATCCACCTCAATCCTTCGAAACTCTCTTCTCAGATGGGATGGTGGGCCAAATCAAAGGTTACAATGGGCCAACTTTGGCCCGCGGGCCCTACTTTGGGCATCTCTGATATAGAGGATAATGTCAGAAAAGCAGAGTAACTATACTATATATATATAATTATGTAGTTGTTGTTGCTGTTCAGATATTTTACAAAATACTAGATTTTTCAACTAAAGAAGGTTAGATTTGTTCGATAAATAAACATCATGCTCAAGAAAAATTGTTTTTTTAAGAAAGTATGATATTTGATGATATTTGTTATGTACTGTATGAAATATGCTGTATTGATTTGAAACTTTTTACATAAATATATACATAAAATATTTTTGATACATATATTGTTTAACATTTCTTAATTTTTCAATAAAGTTACAGACTTTGTTTGACTCAAATTAATGAATTTAATGAATTAAAAAGTTTTTTTAGGGATTTTAAGTAGTTTAAGTAATACAATTACTTCATGAGTAAGTAACAGAAGTGGATTTTTAGGGAGAACAAACAAGAAAGAGCACAATGATAATCTTATTTTAGTTATCTTTTGTTCATCAAAATTTTGTCTAAACTCACATAAAACACAAAAACTCAGTAACAAACTAAAAATGAACTTTATGAAATGCTAAAAGTTAATTTAGTCATTAAACATCATAATGTACAGTATGACAATGTAAAAATAAATATTTATCTGGAGATTTTAAAATAAATGTGTTTTTAGGAGAATTAGTTGATACTTTAACACACACACACACACACACACGCACACACAAACACACACACACACCATATATATATATATATATATATATATATATATATATATATATATATGTGTGTGTGTGTGTATGTGTGTGTACAGTTGAAGTCAGAATTATTAAACCTTGTGAATTATTAGCCCCCTGTTTATTTTTTCTCCAATTTGTTTAACGGAGAGAATTTTTTTCAACATTTCTAAACATAATAGTTTTAATAACTCATTTCTAATAACTGATTTATTTTATCTTTGCCATGATGACAGTAAATAATATTTGACTAGATTTTTTCAAGATACTAGTATTCAGCTTAAAGTGACTTTTAAAGGCTTAACTAGGTAAATTAGGTTAATTAGGCAGGTTAGGGTAATTAGGCAAGTTATTGTATAACGATGGTTTGTTCTATAGACAATCAATAAAAAATATAGCTTAAAGGGGCAAATAATTAGAACATTTAAAACTGCTTTTATTCTAGTCAAAATAAAAGAAATAAGACTTTCTCCAGAAGAAAAAAATATTATCAGACATACTGTAAAAATTTCCTTGCTCTCTTGAACATCATTTGGGAAATATTTAAAAGGGAAATAAAATTAAAGAGGGTTTAAAAATTCTGATTTCAACTGTATACTGGATATATAAATAGTACAATATAAATCTGTTTATAAATATATTCTAAATCTATCCATTTATATATATATATTTTTTTTAGAATCCAATAGTTTATATTAAGCAGAATCATAAATAATAAAGAAGAGTATATATATAAATACAAAAAACTGCATTAGGTCAGAGTCAGTGAACCTGTAAAAAGTCATTGTTTCTTTCTCTGAAGTATGCTTCCATTTACTGTTTATTTCAATCCCAGAGAGGTGATTGCAGTGAAGGAGAGATGGTCATTGGATAATTAGACAGTCTTCTCAGTGTTCATTTGAACTGTGAATGGCCTGCCATTGGGGACCATCAACGCAAAAAGAGCCGAGGGGCTGCTGGAGGACCACATGACTGACAGCCAACCCCAGAAACAGACCTATTAATGAGGCTTTCGGGCTCATCACAGAGCCGACAGATGCCTCTCCAGGGGCTGAAGAGGGATGAGACCCTTTATTCATGAGGCCAAGACAACAATATTGATTAAATGAAGCAACAGAGCAGCTAACATAATGCTGCATCATCCAGGGGCCATGCAGGTCACTATTCATACAGAGACGTTCTAGTAAATCAAACCATGAATCAGAACTTTCAGCTCAATATTTCAAGAAAATCTAGTATTATTATTTTTTTATTTTAATAAAAATATGACAACTCTTGAAAAATAAATTAAACATTTGAGAAACAAAATACATTTTTGTAAAGCACATTTTTGTTAAAACTGTATTTTTGTTTTTTAATTGATTGATTATAAATTGATTATTAACATTTTTGAAAATTTCTGAAAACGTATTTTAACAACTAAAAAAATCCAGAAAAAAATTTAAAGGAAATTATAAAGGAAATTTTAACAAAAAATAAATAAATAAATAAATAAACTGAATTTGGGGGGTAAAAAAATTATTATTTTTACTTAATATTTTATTAAATACTTATTATTGTTGTTAAAATTTAATAAAATAGTAATTTACAGTGAAAAATTCAAAAAATGACACATTTGTTTACATTTATATTTGTATTTTATTGACATTTAATATCATATCAAAATACATTATCAAAATAAATCAGATTAAATGTTCCACACTAGACTATTAAAATATATATTAACTTTTTAAATATTTTTATTTCTTTTAATCTTTACATCTTTAATGATTAGTACTTATATAACAACTAGTAATACAGCTAGTAATAAATATGCAGAGAAGTAGTCATTATTTATAGTTAAACTACAGTTATTCAGTAAATATGTGAAGATATATATGATAGCAAAATCTAGTATGAAATGGAAACAATGTATTGTTTTTTATTTTAATAATAAAACAAATAAAATAAAAATTTGTTAAAACTGATTTTTTTTGTTAAAATCTTAAAATTCAGTACTAACCTATATTTGATAATGAAAAATGTATTTTAACTCCTAAAAATACACATAAATGTACAAAGATATCTGTAAAAAAAAAAAAAATCAAAATTAGTGAAAAATAATTTATCACTTGTTTTAATAATAATTATTATGTATTACTACTACTACTACTACTACTACTACTACTACTACTAATAATAATAATAATAATAATAATAGTAATACTAATAATAATACTAATAATAATAATAATAATAATAATAGTAATACTAATAATAATACTAATAATAATAATAATAATAATAATAGTAATACTAATAATAATACTAATAATAAAGAAATAGAAAAAAAAAACAATCAAATAAATAACACATTTGTTTAGATTATTGGCGGCAGCTAGCTCTCTGCAATTTTTACATGGTCACCCACTGAAGCTGAGCAGGGCTGTGCCTGGTCAGTACCTGCATGGGAAACCACATAGGAAAGCTAGGTTGCTGCCAGAAGTGGTGTTAATGACCTCAACCTGTGGTCTGTTTGGGTCCTAATGCCCTAGTATATTGAAGAGGACTCATTTGGATGAGACGTTAAACCGAGGTTCTCTGTGGTCATTAAAAATTCCAGGATGTCATTTGAAAAATAGGTCCTGGTCAAATTTTCCCACTGGCCTCTGTTCATCGTGGCCTCCTAACTATCTTATTTCATAATTGACTTCACCACTCTGTCTCCTCTCCACCAATCAGCGGGTGTGTGGGGTGGGGTCTGGAGCTGTACACTGGTGGTGGATGAGGAGATTCCCCCCAAAAAATGTATCTAAGTGCTTTGACTGTCCAGAAAAAGCGCTGTTTAAATATAAGGAATTATTATTATTATTATTATTATTATGTGTATTTTAATGCCATATGAGTACATCATATAATATAATTCATTTATTAATTTTCCTTCGGCTTAGTCCCTTTATTCATCATGGGTTGCCACAGCGAAATGAACCGCCAACTTATGCAGCATATGTTTTACACAGCGGATGCCCTTCCAGCTGCAACCCAGTACTGGGAAACACCAATACACACATACGCTGCGACCAATTTAGTTTATTCAATTCACTTATAGTGCATGTCTTTGGACTGTGGGGGAAACCGGAGTACCTGGAGGAAACCCATGCAAACACAGGGAGAACATGCAAACCACGTCTCCACAGAGAAATGCCAACTGACCCAGCCGAGGCTTGAACCAGCGACCTTCTTGTTGTGAGGCCACAGTGCTAACCACAGAGCCACCGTGTCGTCCCTATCATATCAAAATAAATAAGATTAACTATGCTCCACACTACACTACAAAAAAACAACAACGTCAACTTATTTTGGTAGTTTTAGTTATAATCTTTACATCTTTAATGATAAGTACTTATCTAACAAGTAGTAATAAACATGCCAAGAGAGTAGTCATTATTAATATTAAAACTACAGTTATTCAGTATATATTTGTGGTGCCATAAATCATATAACCTTCAGCTCAATATTTCCAAGAAACTCTCCCTTGAAACGCACACAAAGTAGTTCAAAGACCACAGTCAGGGATGCGCCTCAAAAAGGTAGACGTCCCACTGTGAGAAAGCATCACCACACATAATCAATTCCTGCATCCCTCCCTGCCTCTTTCCCTCTATCTCAGTTTCTCAGAGGCTGTTTCACATACTCAATTAAGAAGATTAACATCAAGCGAGAGAGGAAGAGTGTTGAGACTCTCCGACTGGCTCAGAAAAAAAATAAGGGGAAGGAAGGAGCCAGGCCAACCACTCCAGAGGAAATCAATGCAGAAACACACCCTGAGCCTTAGACAGCGCAGGCCGATACCTATCAGCTGATGCCACGGCCACGCATTACAAGAACGATAACACTAATCTTTCCCAGCAAACGGCTGCAAGTGGAGGCTTTTGGAAGAAAAGCGGAAAGGAAATAAGTGTGTTTTCTAGAATATTAGGTGAATGGATAGATGTCATCTATGCCCAATGCATGTCCATTTCCAATCGATGAATTGTCTGGTAATAAGATATTTCAGCTGCAAAAAAGATGTTCTGTGACAGATTAATACAGTGCGGTAATTTAGGCCAAGCATTTCCTCCTTGTATCTAAAATCTGATACAAGACTTTACTAGAGTGAGCACCGTTACAGTGCTAAAACTGGGAGATTTGATCACACACCACAAGATGTAAACAGTGGAGAAATGTATATCTGTTTTTGAGTCATTTTTTTGACAAGGAATCAATAGATCTCCTGGGTAATTTGGCAACATAATATCAATGGCATATCCTCCAGTTGCTGTAGATTGCAGAGTGCTGGTTCTGTAGCATAAACGCCCTTGAACCACAGATGTGTGACTCGTTTCATGTCAGGTGACTTTGGAGACTAGGAGATATTAACAGAAATTTACATGCATGTTCCATAAACCAATCCTTCACGATTCTGGCAGTGTTGAATGGCATTCAACGGCAGGGAATACAGTGGTCATGAATGCATTCGCTTGGTTCAAGTATGACTGACAGCTGTCAGGGATTGTATTATTCTGTGAACGACATCTAAAAAGTCCCAAGAAAACAACCATCCACTGCAAAATATCCTTATGCCCTCTCGACAATGCAATTAAGTTCCATAGACTCTGTTGGCCATTGATATAATGCACCCGGAAACTTTCTTCCAATCATCAACGGTCCAGTCTTGGTGATATTGGACCCAGTTACCATGAAGACCCGGCTGGGTTATTGGCTACACAGGTTTTTATGAAGCAGTCTTAGAGGAACTGTGTTCTATGGCACATTGCCCTGGTCACCACTGTTGTAGCTGCTGGTGATTTGTTGCACTATAATCCTGCAGTCACTGTGAACAATGATCACCACTCTCCACTCTCCTGTGGCATTAGTGAACTTTGGGTAACACTGCTGGACATGTTTTTTTAGACTTATGAATGTTGCTTGTATGTTTTAACACATCCATGCTTTTGTTTTAATACGATGATAACCCTAATAGCAGGGGTGTGTACCTACTGTACACTGGTTTCACAGTTTGGTTTGGTTGCAATTATCATGTCATTGATTCAGTTCAAATTGATATCACTGTGCCAGAAAACTCACAAGCAGAGAAATGTCTCCAGATGTACGTTAGGATTTTAAAATAGTTGAATAATTTTTAAATACTCACATGCACGTCTTGCCTCCTTCATGCTAACAAATGATTCAATTCAACTAAATTCAAAATCTTGATTTGACAAAACACAATGTACAAAGAGAGAAATGACAAAAAACAACAATAAATGACAAATATATTCATTAAAATGTCTAAAATGCATACTGAAAATTTGTAACAGTTTGAAAGTGTTACTTTTTGGAGTTTAAAAGCAGAATAGCTTTAGGAACAAAAGTGGCTCTCCTTCTCTGAGTTCTACACAAAATGCAAACGAAACCGTCTTCCAGAGGAAAGCAGCTCAAATGATGAATGGAGAATATGTGAGTGGTCCCTTCCATGTAGTGTGTAACATAGCTCTAAGTGAAGTGAAATATCCAGCTAATGCTTAAATCTGTAAGTGCACTGTGTTTAAAACTATTGATTCATCTATAAAGGAGTCGACTCATAGTGCTTCAAACGAGTCGTCTTGATAATGAGTCATTAGGTGTTTCGTGATGACGCGGCTACGAAACACAAGTAGTTGCGCGCAAACCCGGGAGATTTGAAACCTGCGGCCCCGCCCACTAACACAGAAAAAAAGCCCCACACACACAAACACACACACACGCACACACAGAGACACACACACAGAGACACACACAGACACCAGTGAAATGAAGTCAGGCTGTGCAGATGGATACTATCGACAGCCTACCCAAAGATAAAAGCTCAGCATTATAACCCAGAGTGCTTCTAGAAACTACATGCTTAAAAAGAAGACTTCATCAGTTTGTTAAAGGAAGGATCAGTAAAGACTGTCAGAACATGGATCAGTGCATCATGAATCAGTTTCTACCCCCATTTCACCAGTGTAAGTACGTGCGATTAAAACTGTTGCCTCGTTTACTCTGGCTTGCAAATTCTGTATTTAGTTGTGTTTTGTTACTTGTAACCGCGTGTACTGTATCAGGTTAACTCTTTATTTTCTCATATCGCGTGTAAAGCCACGTTGAAAACGCGACGCGTTTCGCTTTGTTTACGGATCGCCAGCTATTCCTACACACATGCAACGGTCAAGTTTCAAAATATTTCAGCTCAGGTTCAAGGGAGCTGTCTAAATTGCACCCAGCAAGCTGAACTGGCACTCTAATCTAGGCGAACGGTGGGTGTTGTGTGTGTGTGTGTGTTGCGTGTGTGTGTTGCGTGTGTTGCGCAGGGCCGGTTCAGCAAGCTGAACTGCCGCTCTAGGTTAAGGACGATCACCTCGCCCTCAACCCGAAAGTGAAAACAAAAGTGACCCGTTAGCAAAGTGAGGACGGGGGGTGTCGCAGATATAACTCAGGACGTGGGTGGTGAGGGAGGTGTCGCGGACGTCTCACTCTCTATTGGTGTTGTGTCTTCCAAGAAGGAGGAGGAGGTGTTTGTGTGTGTGCCTGTGTGAAAAGAGCAGGTAGAGGGTGACGTGCTCCTCGCCAGTTCTTGGAGTTTTTGCTCAATAAAATAGTTTGTTTTTTAAGTCGTCTGTTTTTTAAGTCCATCGTCTGTATTTACATTCACCCACTGGCAGCCAAAATCCACACCTTACACTATAAAGCGTGTGTGCACTGTGACGACTTTTATATGGTTGATTAGCTGCTGGGCATTTCACTCTGTCTCGCGCTGAAGGCTGTCAGTTTCGTCCAATCGCAGCAGGCTGTCATCGGTCCAATCAGCGCAGATTTGCTTCGCGCTAAGGACGGGTTTGGGTACAAATGAATCGCTGAACAATTCATATGGGAGTCGCTGGGATAATTAGGTAAAAATAAATGCAGATTATGAAACCATGAAAGTGTTTTTTGACCTTGCATGCATATTAGACTGTTGTTGGAGACCCTTACAACCTACATATGACCCTATTTCATGTATAATATGGGCTCTTTAATAATCTTGCTTGCTAACCTAAGAGTCTGTTGATCACATATGCCTGAAAGATGTCTAACAGGCAATCCAATATTCCTAGAACACACTGTAACAGCACTTTGTAGCCGATTTCTATTCTGTAAATTAATAGACCAATTACCAACCTACGTCACACATGACGTCACACGTGTCGCCAGTTGCAAAAAAAACACAGGCTGCAATAGTAAAGATGTTGTGTTGTGAGGTAGGATGCCAAATTCGAAAACTTAACTTTTATCATACACCACATTGCTTTAATGCTAACTGCAGATGTATTTGGCTTAAAGGGAGCTGAATGGAGTGAGGACCTAATTATAAATGCTGGACTATGCAGTTCTCATGTTATATCAGGTAAGCTCACGCTATGCTGAATCATACACATTACTCGTTTTTGATTGCAGAAATTATTTCAGCAAAAACAGTTACATATGGTGAATGAAACTGAGATTGTATATTTGGGGCTGGTTGCTTAGTAATTTCGTCTTATCCAATATTCATTGGGAGCGTGCAATCGCAAATGGACCTGTCAGATGAACGCTGCTCACTTTAACATTAATTTTGCAGAATCACGGTGCTTATCACTGGGTGACGAGCTGTTATAATATGCTGAAAGCATTATGTAAATCATATATATAATGTGTAATCAATATATCTTATTTCTAAGACAACAACAAACTCTGTACCGCATCGGATGTCATTCCCTCGCTGTAAATGCTAGCGCTCCAGGTTTCTTTCTGCCACCTCCCTGTGCGCGCTTCCTGAATGTTTACAAACATGATAATTGGTCTATAGAACGGAACCAACAAGAAATGGAAAATCTGGCAATACTCTCTATAAAAGAATAATAAAAGGACAACAAAATGTCTTTGCAAACTCCAAAGGAGCTCAGTTTCCTAAGGAGATATTGCTGCTGCTGGCACCTCTTAAGAATCTCCTCAGTGTCAGAATTGAATTTCAGCTGGCAGTCAAAGATGGTTCCCAAATATTCATACTCCTCAACTAGCTCCACAGGTTTTCCATGCATTAGCCAGATCCCTCTGCTTACCAGAATAGGTCACTACCATCTCTTTGGTTTTAGTTGCATTCAAGATAAGCTGTGAGTAATCACACCATTCCACAAACTCCTGTAAAACAGGTCCATGACTTTGAGAAGAATCCGATAACAGGGACACAAGAACTGTGTCATCAGCATATTTGACCAGATGACTGTCAGACAAAGTAAATGATGTCAGAAAATTGTCAGCACATCATAACCGCATGTGATATATTAATAAACTTATAGTGAATTTTTGATAGCTTTTGGATTTTTTCTTGGCTGCTGCATCGAGGGCGCCACAGCGACCAGCGTCTTCCGATAGAATACAAAGAACTTCCGTTTACAGCGGTTACAACCAGTAATTTGCTCTCCAAAAATGGGTTTCAATAGCGTTTTGAGTGGATTACGGAGTGTTTTTGTGACACACAACTTTGAAAGTTGTGTGTTAAAGCTGTTATAATTTGTCAGATGTGGTTCAAGCGTGCGAGAAAAACGTTCTCCTAGTTCAAATGTATGCCATCAGAAATACAGTCTGTGTGTGTGTTTCCCCGGCCTGTCAGCTGTTAGCTCAGCGGCTCTTTAATACACACACACACACACACACACACACACGCGCAATACTTCACTGCAAACACCGTTTTAAAACTAAAACATATTAGTGTAAACGAGGTCATAGTCTACTTTTTAAGCTTTGCTAGTGACAGACAGACACAGAGTACTGAGTGATTTTAATTAGCATAACAGTACCAGCATAATGAGTAAGAAAAACATAAACAACAATATGCAGCAACTGGTCACAATGCAGGCAGTAAACCTCATGCATGCATTTCTGTGTCTGATCCTAACAGCAGGAGTGAAGATGCTAAAAGTTGTTTTGTTTTTGTTTTGATTTCATCTGCGCTCTTCGCCCCTCTCATCCTTGAGTATCAGAGAAGCGTGTGAGAGCTGAGAGCAGAGGCTAATTGCAAATCAATAGGCTGCAGTTGTTTCCTACGATTAGAGAGTGAAAAAAACAAGCTTTCGCGGCCTCACCACGTGGCAGCTGGCATGCGAAAGAGCCATAATCATCTCCACCCTTGCTCGTCATGAGCAATTAAGCTTTGGATCATGAAGCGATTCTTATCACCCAAAGACAGATCGTCCCATGAGGCCACAGGCAGCCACACACACACACAAGCATACATATACACACATATCGTACACACTTCTATAGGCTTTGAGTAATACTCAAATGGAAAGCATAAGATGTGATACTAATGGATAGCTAAAGGGATGATTGGAAAAAGAACCGTTGCAACCCACAATCCATCACACCACATGATCCACATACACAATATGTGCCGAGAATATGTTACAATGGGCATTTATCAAAAATCTGCCAGTTTCCATTTCTTCTGCCTGCAGATTTATTACTTGCTGCAACTGAGGCTCATGTTAAACCGAGGACATTGACGTGTAGCTGTCTTCATATCCATGTTGTTTATGGACTCTTTATTAAATTGGTGCTCACTTAATAAGAGATAAAGGATATTCTCTATAGGAGCTCCTAGTATATAAAGAATAAATCACAGTTTACTTGCCTGTAGTTCTGGCTTCCTCAAAGCAAATGAAAGACTTCTCTGCCACTCACTGCCTCAGAATCAATCCATTTACTCTTTTAATTGCTCTGTTTTTTACAGGACAGTGTGGACATAAGCAGAAATCTCTCAAGCTGTTCTGTAAACACACAGTTAAGGCTGATTTATACTTCTGTTACGAGTGATCGGCGTGACACACGGCGCGTGCTGTTTGTGTTTGTGTACAATAACACTTCCAAAACGCTAGCTGGCAGTAGGTTTTTATGTAGGTTTTATCATTCAGAGGCAGAAATCAGTGGGTTCGCGCGACTCTCGGTCCCGCCCACACTGGTTACAGCTACCATGCTGACCAATCACAGAGCTTGCGCTACGTGTCATTGCGATTTTTGAGATGCATGTCGACGTGAGCCACAATTATTTTATTACAATAAGTTTGTTATAAAATGTACAAAAAATATACTGTATTAGTTAATGATGTTTTCTGTTTACAGTATCAAGGTTTTCTACTTTTATTTTTTTTTTAGATTATTATATAACTAAGGAAATTACCCACGACAACTTTAACGTACAGTTTGGTGTATTTACTTTCGCCCCACCACCCTCAATCAAGTTTGCTTTTTGGCTCTTCATTAAAAAAAAGGTTGGGCAGCCCTGCTTTACACCATGCTGCATGGTATTTTGTCAAAATTTTGATTTTTGTTAACAGACACAACTGAAGCGTTAATTAAACATTAACAATAAATATGAAACCATCATGCATTCAATTTGAAATTCAAATGTAATACAAATCATGCAAAAATTTATTTAGAGGAAATAAGATTAATGGTACAGTACACAGTCCCTTGATATCAAAAGACCAAGAACATTTTAATTTTTCAAACCATTGGCTTTTTAATCTACATTTTCATTGTAATTTGGGATGTTTATTCAGGATTGGGGTTTTTTAACATCTAAGATAATATCATAACTGCTTAAGCAATACTCAATTTGGAAAAAAAAAATAATAAAAATGTAGACTATTAGAATGCAGTTAGAATGATGCTGACTCCTTAGACGGATTTTTTAAATAGAAAATTTCTTTAAATTAATTCCGAATTGGTTACATTTTAAACACAGTACTGTTTGTTCTTTATTAGTTTTACTCTGTATGCACTATTGTGATTTGCACTGCAGATCTGCCTGACGATAAGGACAGTCAGACAGTTGCTGTGTATATGTTTTTGTGGCATATTATATTATTCATTTATTACTTGAGGTTTTTCTTTTATTCTTTCTTTTTTTTTTTAAACTGCACATCCAATGCTACGAAATTTCATTCTGTGTACATGTGAATGACAATAAACTCAAAGTCAAATGACAAAAACTCAAAGCTAAAAAGCAGAATATTTGTCAGTCTTATACAACACATTTTGTTCCAGAATGAATCTGTTTTTAAACATATCATGTGAGTCAATGATTCAATTATTCATTTAGGTAAAATAAATGTTTTTAAATAAAGGTGCAGGAGGTGATCTGCCAAAATGCTATTGGTTAGCATAATAGCTTTGAAAACAGTCCTTCCCCTGACGTCCAAAGCCAAAGCTTAGGGCTTGGCTGGTGGGATGCAGGACACTTATTACTAAGCCATACTTCTGCTATTCCAGACCGAATATTCAGAGTAGCAGTAAACAATATAGAGAGTGTGTCACAGGTTGTCATTGTTCAAAAATGAATCAATGTGAATATAAAACAAACTTGACCTCAGTAAAGCAGGCTAGGTGTAATAGTGCTATTTACTTACGCTTTGTTGTTAAACTAAATAAACATCTACATTATTGATGCTGTAAAAGGTAACTTATGAAATTGAACATGGTTACACCAATCTATCACCGGAAGATTCCAGTTGCTTATCAACACTTCTGTGCATATAACCCATTCGTAATAACAAAATCTACAAGCTTTGCTTGACTAAAATAGTTTTAAAACATAACACTACCTGTCTAAAATAAATACTTCAACCATGGTGTAATCGTCCTCCATCGTGCAAAACTAACTCCAATACTGATTCAGGATTTTCAAAAGTTTTCATTAAGCATTTGTTTTTACCACTGTCACTCTCTCATGTGCAGGTGAAGGTGAATCTGTCTACGTGAACAGGGGTGCACAGATGTAAATCTACATTTGTTAACAAACAGTTTGGGCTACTTATCAGAGTATTGGGAATTATCGGCCCAACAATTTTTAATTGGACAAACATTTTTTAGTCTTATGTCTTACCCACAATATAAAAATACATATAAATACATTTAGATCATTTACTTTAATCATTACTATTGATAATGTGAAGAGACTTACAACCAGCACAACAAAAAAAATTCTGAAGACAATCACCTACTGCACATTTAATCAGTTTTGTGTTCAAAGTGTTAAATTGTATTTATCCAGCACAGGTCTAACCAACCAAGGTATCTAAAACACAAACACATACACATACATTCATAAACACATGCACGCACGCACGCACGCACGCACGCACGCACGCACGCACACACACACACACACACACACCCTAATTGCAACAGTTAAGAATTGGATACTGAAAATCTGAGAAAGTAGCTATTGGGTGCACCATTTATCTTTATTACCAATATAAGACACATGATGGCAAATGCTGCTTTAATCGCATAAGCTGACATCAAACCCACTGAAGCATCAGCAATGACAAGATGACACATCCGCATTGCCTTTTACATATTTTATGTCATATAGCTGGCCTTCAATCTCAGTCTCCTCTTCAGCAGAGCATAATAAAATGCTAAAAAACATGCTAAAAATTTTGTAGTAAAAAAATATATATAATTATATTGTGTGAGCTAATTAAATAATAATTTTACTACATTCAACAGCTTTACTAGATTCTCCTGTCTACATAAAATAATAGTTCTTTTATAGTAAAATATCAATTTTTTCTTCTGCAATATATTTAATGATAAAAATACACCAATACATTACCAAGGTAATATAGTTACAGGCCAAACAATCAATTAAAGGAACAGCATCAGCAAAATCCTGCCAACGGGCTTTCAGCATGTCAGATATCTCATAATCTGATTGCCGTGGGAGCCATCTAAGATATTTGATGTTGCTGCAAGATCTGACTTAGATTCAAAGCACTGATAGATTTCATGTCGTTATGTGGATTGTGGGGTTTATTGGAAAGCAATTATGAAAGCAATTATTTCAGCACAGATCTGAAATGTGAGCTAAGCTGCAGTTTGTTCAACAAATATTGCAATATCGTCCTGTCACGATTATTTATCATTACGGCTATTTGACCAATCTCTGTAATTTGAGATCATTGTGATAACTGTGCATCGTATAATATCGTATATTATTTATTTACAGCAAAACAATTCAGAAAAGTAGAGTAAATACCAAAAAACAGCAACAACAAATCAAACAAGTTATGTTACATAAGTTTTTTTTGTTACATAAGATGTTTTTACATTAATATTATCTGCAGCATAAATTTCAATTATGCCCGATTCACATGAGGCTTCAGCGTAACGCTTGATGGAGGGAGGGTCTGATGTTGGGGCTGATGCGATAGCAGCATCAGCCAATGTAACAAGTCCTCAATCAGCTACTGTCTGAGCTGGGGAATTTGCATAAAGGGATTGGCTGACGCTTCCGTTAGTGCTTGAAAAGTTGAGAAATTCGCAACTTCTGCAGCAAGCACTGCCACTGAAGCAGCACCGACGGACCCACAATTCAGTTCGGCAACTATTGACGTCATCAAAGTGGCGTTAAGGACATTTTTTTATGAATTTTTATATGAATAGAGGATTAATAGAGGACTCTATTATAATGATCAAGGCGCAAAGTCTAAAGCAAATGGCGCAAAAGCATTAAGAGCATGTCCAAATCCACTTTTGCTATTTTAAGAACGGGAAAAAAAGGTTTACGCCGCAACGCATGGTTTAACAGGGTGTGTTTTGAGCATAACCCAATCAAAGTCTCGTCTCTCATTCCCTTTAAGAGTCAGTTGCGTTGCGCCATGGCGCATTTGCTATTTACATGGCAGATTTTGTAAGTGAAAAAACTGAATGCTTCACTAGTGAGAAAACAGTTAAACAGACCATCTGCTGCACGAGAATAAAGAACGAGCCCCCTTAAATCGGCCTCTTTACTTTTTCTTTCGTGGATAAGGAAACGGTGTTGTACGCACTCCGCTGAAGACATCCATTAGCCTACATATTTAATTTCATTTGTTAAGCGCAAAGATTTGTTTCAAAACCATTTCTAAAGTCAGTTCTAATTTCTGCAAACGAATAAATGAACAATAATAATGAAGTGTGGTCAAAAAACTGAGTTATATCCAAACACACGTCCTGTTCTTATGCCCCATATTGTCAGGGTTCTGCCACTCTGGTCTTGTAACTTCTTGTTTTGGTGGCAGAGTCCAGACACTAGCTCCGTCTAGTCTTGTCCTGTAGTGCGCAACTCGAGTTTTCTTGGGTTGAGCACTTGTTTTGTCATTGTCTGGGTGTGCGTCATCGAAAGTGCGAGCGGACTGTGCGCGCTGTGCGTCCTTGGTGCGCTCTTGTACTCGTGTTTTGTGTTTTGTTTCGTCAGCATCACGCTGTTTCATTCTCAGCGTCTCTGTCTAGTTGGTTTCGGTTTTGGTTGGCGCTGAGATGAAACATGCGCGTTGCATTTATGTGAGCGCACGGTAAAGTGTTTTCACTTATCGTGTGCTCGTGTCTTGCGTCTGTTGTCAAAGTACATGGCTCTGTGTTTACATTGGTCGCGTGCTTTTGTTGTGTGCTTCAGTGTTTGTCCAGTCAAACGAACACTCAGTTAATGAGTTCTCTCATTGGCTGCGTGTTCTTGTCCTGTTTAATGTGAGCACCTGGCTTGTGTTGTCTGTGTCAGGTGCTCTCCAGTCTATTGTCTAGTCCCACCCTCCTTGTTACCCATTATTAGTTAATTACGTTCATCTGTTTGTGTATTAATAACTCCTGCTTATATTCTCCTGTGTGCTGTCCTGTGCCAGTTCGTCGTCTATACTTCCCCTGTGTTTCTGCTCTAGCCTTGTCGTGCCAGCCCAACCAAGTTTGTTTCCAAGTTCGTGTTATAGTTATGTGTTTTCCCCCCTGGGGTAGTTTATTTTACTGTTTATTTTTGTTTCAGTTTAATAAAACCCATATTATTTCTGCATTTGAGTCCTCGCTCCCTTTTTCCCCTTGCCGAACCGTGACACATATGGTCCAAAACCTGCCAGGTGGACAAATCTAAGCTTGTTTTAATAAAGCAAAAATAAATTTGTACATAATAAATAGTACTACTACTAATAATAATAACATTATACAACTGCAAATTGTCATGGATAAAATAAAAAAGCCCCCCACCCACCCCCCAAGATGAGGCATGGAGGCAGTTGTTTTTATATTTATGTAGAAAGTAATAGTTTTTGTAATATTTTAATTCTTAAAATTTTTTTCATTTGTAAAGATTTTTGCATATTGCTGTACATCCTGTGTGTATTTAGCAATGTGTAGGTGTTTAAGGTGCATAACCAAAGCGTTCTGCGCTGGACTTTGAAACTCCTTTCAGCTGGTCAATTGCACAGTCCCTTTTAGTTTCTCAAAATAGCAACGTGCCAACAATGCGCACCTCTTTTCTAGACCGATTCACCCATGAGTCCTCATAGTGGCGCAAATGGATTTGCTATTTAATCAATGTGGCGAAAAATGGGAAAATTACTGTTGTGCTGGTCTGAAAATAGCAACACGTCGCGGAAAATATGTTTTGCGCCTTATTGCGCTGGGTGCATGATAGGGACCATAATGCACAATCATCAAGTAAATGTTGTAAATGAGGAGGAACTTATTTTATGTCTGTGAAGACAAAAAGAAAATAAATACACTGTTGTTCATGAAAAACAGCTGAAAATCTTAATTCTTATATATTATAATATGCTATATATGCTTCACAGCAGTTCATTCTTATTTAACCTTATTGTACATGCAGACTGTCAGAGAATTAGGCTTTTTGTTGTTGTGTTGATTTTCTTATTTGAAAGCAAAATGCATTTCCAGCCTGTTGGCTTTGTCACAATAAGGCCATCTCCATCTCTCATCCTAGTGATCAATCAATGAATAATTCATATGCCATGTGATGCAACTAATTAATTGTTATTATTTATTATAATTAATTATGATTATATATAACATATGATATAATTATATAATATATTATATTATACAAATATGTTATATTATTTTATATTTTTTCATGTTATTATATGGCTCAGTGGGTAGCACTTTCGCCTCACAGCAAGGTCACTGGTTCGAGCCTCAGCAGGGTCAGTTGGCGTTTCTGTGTGGGATTTGCATGTTCTCCCCGTGTTCTCGTGGATTTCCTCCGGGTGCTCCGGTTTCCCCCACAAGTCCAAAGACATGTGTACAGGTGAATTGGGTAGGCTAAATTGTCCGGAGTGTATGTGTATGAATTAATGAATGTGTATGGATGTTTCCCAGTGCTGGGTTTCAGCTAGAAGGGCATCCGCTGCGTAAAATATATGCTGGATAAGTTGGTGGTTCATTCCACCGTGGCGACCCCAGATTAATAAAGGGATTAAGCCGAAAAGAGAATTAATGCATGAATGTATTATTAATTATTATAATATGCTATATTTGCTTTACAGTAGTTCGTTCTGATTCTCCACTTAACCCTATTGGACTGTCAGAGAATTAAACTTTTTGTTGTTGTGTTTATTTTCTTCTGTGAAAGAGAAATGCATTTCTTGCCTGATTGCTTTGTCACAATCAGGCCATCTCCATCCTCATCCTCGTGATCAATCAATGAATATTTCATATGCATGTGAAGCAACACATTAATTATTGACGGGATCTCTTGCATAATGTCTCACCCAAAACACAGCACTTTTTGCACTAGCATAGTGTTGGGAATCAACATCAAATGTGTCATTCATATTGTTTACAGGAAGCTGCACAACTTTTAGATACAGAAAGTTTTCAGATTTTCTTGCCTACAGTAGGAACAGACTGTATAAATTGTATAAAGATTTGATATAAAGTATAGATTTGTATAAAGTACATCACAAGTTCATCAGGGATACGTTTCCAAAAAAAACAACGGCTGAACTACCATAGTGTGACGCATTGTTTGGGAAATAAGCAATATCGTGACTTATGAAGCATTTCTCGAGCATTCCCAAGAGATTGTTCAAACTGAAACTGAATTGATTAATTTAATGATAGAATGAGTGTAAACGTCCTAGTGTTAGACATAAACTGACACATGCTAATCCTCAGAAACCGTCAGAACAACCCCATGGCAGTATGATTTTTTAGCTCTGGTGCACTTACGCCCCCAAAGCCCATCTTGCCTCTGGATATTTTGCTCCTCTATTACTGCAGCCATCAGTCAACCTGTTCTGAAGCACCTGAACCCACTTCTTCACCCAGCACCACTGACAAGAAAAGTTTACACACCTAAACCTCCAAGCATATTGAGCGCTGGAGAACACACTTTATCATCCATAATATTTACACAGTACCATTTTCAACTTAAAACAGACCACTTTTGAAAGCCTGAAAATTCAAACTTTAAAGCATTTTTAAAACCACCACCAGCTATGTTACCATCCAAAGATGCAAATTATATTTATGCACAAACTGAAACATCACATAAAACATTAGCCAATAGAGCAGTTTCCATCCAGTGAGTCAAAGAGAACAAAATCAACACTTCCTGATAAGTTGGCGCTAAGTATCAAAAAGGAAAATGGAATTAGCTGCGTTAGGGGAAGCCGACTGAGAGTCTTTTTTCTTATATAATAAATTACTTGCGCCTCAGAAGACAAAGACGAAACTCAATGAACACAGTCTGGCTTTTGGGGGCATGAGAGCTGGCTTTTGGATCTGCAGGCACTCAAGACAATGCTGGGAGGTAATAATACTGAACCACTTTGAGGATGGGCTTTGGCTAAGGCATTTTAGAATGACAAGATGTTGTGCAATGTGATTTGCCCATTAATGGTGTCCCACGTTATCACATGATCTTATTTCCAATGGAGGTGTGCATCAATTGGGAGCGACGCTCGTAAGTGGCATGACATGCTTGCTCCTTCCAGGTGAACCCAGTTAATAACATCTCCAACGCGATGTGAGCGTACTGAAAGTCACATGACAAGAACTGACCAATCAGCTTAATTTTACATGGAACATACACATTTTGGTAGACTAATTATCTTAAGCAAACTCTGCAGTGCTTTTTAATTTTCTCCATAAAAAAAACTTGTATCAGAGTTGCAGCAATATTTTGTCAGCTTGTCATCCTCTGAGAAAACTGTTGATGGTCGTCTAGCACTCCCCAAGGTAAAATTGTCAAATGTTCACCAGACCGCGGTGATAAACGTTTGGGGACCACTGGTTTTGACAGCATTGTCAATTGTCAAGTGCTTTGTGTGTACAGAAGTACATAGTAAAACACTATAAATGCCTCATTTATTCATCCAGCCATAAAAAAATGAACTGGTCACTCCATGTCAAATGAACTTAAATTTCAGAAAATTCCTGTTTTTAATTTTTGACAATACGTCTAAATAAAAACAAACAATACTGTACATGGAATGAAAGCCAAAATATTAAATATGTTGGATTAATATTTACAGAGTAATCATATATTTCATAGAGAGGGGTTAAATTTCACCTGGTCTTTGGAGTCAAATTATAGGATTAAAAATGACACAGAGGTCATATATAATATTAACATAACTGTACATTACAGACATGCAACCCTATTTTGGATTTCACATGTTCAGGTGAAGTACCACTGTATGCAAGTGAGCTATATTTGTTTTTTGATGAAAAATGTTTACAATTTAACAGTTTACTTATGGGAGCAAAACTGCATCTCAATATGCAATATATCTTTGAGAATAAACCAAATATGCCATAAAAATTCAAATTCCAAAATAAAATTTGGTTAAGAAAAATCTTCTAGAGTTATAGGTATGCAAATTTTAGGGAGAAACAGTAGTTTTAAAACCAAGGTTGTGCAAAACTACAACAAATCAATGCCAGTACTTTGATGGTACAGTACATTTTAAAATATCGAGTGACCAATTGACATGTTCTGCGGGTATTCAATTATCACTCTCACCACTCATCTAAATACTGTACGTTCACTTGAAAAAACAGAGCGAAAGAGAATGTAATAGCCTTTCAAATGGCTTCTCACCTTCTGGAACTGCAAAGTTTCACCTTGGTCTGGATACCCACAAATCCATCAGATGTGTCATGGCATAGGTGAAAGAAAGTGATGTCTGGCATAAGGGGCAGCTATGGAAAAGATCAAGACAGAAGATGATGAAATGACTGAATACCTCTAACCATTTCAAAGTGGTAATGTCACTGGCCCATGAACATTTCCTAAATGTAACAAGAGGTAATTCAATCATAACTTGATGTTAAAACAGTTCTCATAACATTATTTATTAATATGTGGCTCTTTTTGGATTCTTTGAAGTTATAGAAATTAAAAATGTAAAACAGAAAATATGTTAGGACCACTGTTAGTCTTAACATCCCTCAAAATGGTCTATATATACTGTATTTATTGAAACTAAAATAAATTACAAAAAGCTTAATAAAAAAACACTTGCTCAACCGTGTTAACCAAAAACGGTTGCTACACTAAACATCTTTCTTTAGTATTTAGGAAGGTTTTACACAGGTAGCCCTTGCTATTTTCATGCGAGTTCAATTAGTCTACGCAACATAAAACACATTGAATTTTAAATGTAACAATTACAATCCTTCAAATGTATTGGCTTTTTATAGTAAGTTATACATTAAATTAATTCTATGTTCATTATACAAGCATTATACAATACATTCACAAGTTGTAGGCATGTATTTTTATAGTTGTATTTTTATAGTAGTCAGTTATAATGTTTTTATTTTTTTGCATTACCTTTTGCATGACAAACTGAATACCTGAATAGAGGAAAATTGTTGAGTCATTACATCACACTGTCATTAGACTACATAGTTCAAACAGTTTGGAGAATTTAAGATTATTTATTTTGTTTTTGGAATTGTGCGAAGTTAGTGCAGGTTTTTGCAGTTCCGCCATTACTAGATGCCGTTAAAAAACGAAGCGTTCAAAAAAATAAATAAATCACTCATGTTCGTTTACTTATGTTGCGTCAGATGAGGCACTGGAGTCAAAAGAGTTGGCTTACTGAGAACTGTATTCGAAAAGAAACTTTCATTGGTACACAAGGGCTGCATCCGAAATAGCATACTTCTATACTCTATAGTATGGTACAATCAGTTAAAGAGATCACACTTAGCTGATGATACTAGCATACTGTATCTTTGGACGGTAAAAGGAAACCGGAGAACCCGGGGGAAACCCAAACGGACACGGGGAGAACATACAAACTCCGCACAGAAACACCCACCAGCCTGGCGAGCACCAGAGCCGGCAGTGTTCTTGCTGTGGGGTCAACAGTGCCAACTACTTGGCCACCGTGCAGCCCAATCTAAGGGGAGGAAGGGGGGTTTGTTCCAGGCGAAGAAAATTGTGGAATGAAGACTGTGATTATTTATAGTAACTTAGGAATCATATGGCTGGAGGATCATTAGTTAATGCGGGACCGGCTGTGGTAAATCATAAGCACGTGATCCTCTTGAAATTAGTTTATAAATAAATTTCACTATGCGAGCCGAGTAGTATATCCGAATTCATAGAATTCGAAAAACAGTATGCGAGAAGTACCTGAATGACTGACTACTTCCGGCAAGATTCTGAAATGTGCAACCCAGCCTGATCTCACGAGAAAACGCAAGTATTTTACGTTTTGTCAGTTAAGTGGCTAAGTCGTCATTGGGGGATAAGCAAATCGTACTAAATTGTACGAATTAGATCGCACGAATTCATACGAATTAGCCACTAAATCAAAAAGTAACGAATTGCCGTGAGATTGTGTTGGATGCACGCTGTGCTATCCCATGATGCCCCACGAGAGAATTCATCAATGGGAATGAAAAATGGCGGATGTAGTACGTTAGAGTTCCATTCATACTGTTCACATTCATACTATATAGAACATACTTTTCTAACAACCGTGTAGTACATTTAAATTCAAATGCAGTACCTACTGAGTAGTAGGCAGTTTCAGATTGAGCCAAGCTGTTTGCCACAGCACAACTATAATAGGAGAAATGCAAAATGCAGATTCCAGAGACAATAAGGACTAGTAATGATGATTATTCTTGAGTCTCCCTTGGATGTGTTCTTTTTGAAGATGTGGACAACCTGATTCCCATTTCCAGCTTTTTAAGAGTTCTAGTGAATTGTATTACAAAGAGCTGCATATAATATATTCAAATGCACAAGGATGAAATTAATCAAAATTGGTTGCCTGTTGCTACTTAAGCTGATTTTGCCGGGGGTCTCATCAGGATACACAGAGCAGGAGTTTATCACAGTATGGTGCACATGAAGATTCACTGCGCATGAATATGAGGCAGATGTTTATTAGTATTCTCCAAACCTGCACTGAGAACATCATCTGATAGTGATGTATAGTGACTGGGACAATTACTCACACCCTGACCTCATAGAGATTCTATAGTTTAGAAACATTTAGATGGTTAGAGGTTTGTTGTAAACTCACACCCATTAATTAAACCCATTAATCTGAAACGTAAAACAAGAATCTTAGATACATTTCGGGTTGATCTTGTGGCACTAAAGAATGAAGTAATAACTGATGAAAAAAATATTTTTTTAAAGGTAACAATATATTACAATATTATTGTTTTTTACAGTACTTTTAATACATTGATGCAGCCTTGTGGAGCATTCACTCATTCATTTCCCTTAGGCTTTTATTATTAGTCTTTATTTCAGGGGTCACCATAGCAGAATGAGCCGCCAAATATTCCAGCATATGCTTTACACAGCAGATGCCCTTCCAGCTGCAACCCAGTATTGGGAATCACCCATGCACACTCATTCACACACACACACACACACACACACACACACACACACACACACACACACACACACACTCATACACTATGGACAATTTAGTTTATTCAGTTCACCTATTAGTTGTTTTCAATCATGTGGTTTTGGTGACATGAGAAATTCAGATGCAGGGCTGGAAGTAAAAACTGAATGGGAGACATAGAGGAAAGTCTGTATTTTTGTGATTTATACCATATTTCAAAGGAGATATGAATAGAAAATAATCACATATAGTTGGTATCCTTATATTATGAAGAGGGCCTAGTTTTCTACTCATCTAAAATATATTTGCCCGTCATTAAGGCGGTAGATACTGTATAAGCTATTACGTTACATGAAAAGATACTATAGTAAATACTAGTGTTTGGAAGCATACCATAGATAATTATTTGAATTAAACTGTCGCAGTAACTATATTGTTGCTGTGGTACAACACAACTGTAGTAATAAACAAATTATCCAACAGGCTTCAGTTTACTTCGCTTTAATTGTACACCATCACAACACACCACAGTTTACACTAACGTTATTTATTACAGTTTATCAGTTTACTACACTACAGTAATTGTACACATTATACACTTTACTATGTGGTTCAAAAACATATTTATCATAAATTACTACACAGATTTTTCACAGTTGACCCCATGCAGATATCTTCCAGACATCACGAAATAATAAGCATACAAAAGCGTGGACGCATAGGCAACCTTATTATTTTTTGTATTTTTACAAGAGGTGAAAAGTGCTCCACAATAATAAGCGTCTGGTTTTGTCACAAGAGTTGGATTTCTTTTTTGTTCTGCCGATGAATTTACCATCAACAAACATTCAACGCTGCAGCACATCTCGATGTTCACGTTACAGTTGTTTATTCTGCTGAAATGCCAGTAAAGACTTGGATTATTGCAATACAAGATGGATATTTCAATACAGCGATTACATGTAGGTACGTTACTTATATTCTCCTGGATTTTGTAGAAGTGTGGTGGCGTTTGTATCTGATTTTATGTAACGCATTAACATATGTATACACATAGCTAGGCCTACTAATCAAATACTGTCAAACTAATTATCGTGTTCAAAATAAGTTTGTACACATAGATTTGTTGAAAAATGTTTATTACAAGCCACCTTTATGAGCAAAAACTTTTGGAAGTCTAAAAAAAGCTGTTCGCCATTTTTTATCTTGGTCGATTTAAAGGGCACATAGTTTACCCCTTTTTTATGATTTAATATTAATATTATGGTTCTGAGTGTGCCAGTTTAGGTTCAGTTCAAAACACAATTCAGATTTTTTATTATAATGTGTTAAAAAGTGTCATTTTAGGGGTGTGTTGCTTCACATGAAAATTAGTTTCGACTTCCCGCTCAACGTAACAAGGGGGCAGAGCCAAGAGCTCCCCTGCTCTGTGTTTGGCAACAGACAGGAAGACAGAGAGAAGCAACATGAATGAGAGGACCAGCATTCAGCCGTACATGTACAACTCGGACACAGACCAAGCAGAGTACAAAGTCATTTGTGTCTTTGTATAGTTTTACAGCCAACTGTGTGCTAGTTTAAAGTTCTGAACTTGTACACAGAGACTAATAACCACGCACACTGAATTAACTTTGAATGAGGCAGAAATATGAAGTGTCCCGAATCGTGGCTGAGCGCCACTGAAATCCGCCGACTTGAAGCGCCGTTGTGTGTACCATGATAGAAACCTATGTTTAGAGTTCTAAAATGCATGGCGCGACGCCATGCGTCGCAGAGCGGCGCTTCTGGTGTGCGACCTGCAGGCAAGTTTGTTATTTTATTTCCAATGGTGAGACACTTACGTGACGCAACGCGCTTGCTTTTCCAGTTGCACCTAAGATCACAGGGAGCTTCTGTGACCGCGAGAAATGCAAACGGCTGAAGTTTAAGGTAGTGCAATGAAAGTACACATGTTTGCAAACCTACCTACAAACAAAGTTACAAACAATAATTCCGATTAGAGCGATTATGTGGTGAATGTTGTTCTTGTGTTGAGCCCAATGAGCCTTACGTCTAAAAATAGAGCAAGGGTGTTCCTTTAGTGACATCGCTTTGACTCACACGCTGAAAATGGCGGACGTGAAACAACAAACTGAGGATATGGTGATGCGCGCCTGTCAATCAATATTGGTGGGCAGGGGGACCGCACTCCTACGTCAAGTTGCGGTCGGTCTGAAAACCGCTCCAATTGGTCCACCGTTTTTATGTTGTTAAATTGAAAAAAAAAAAAAAAAAGGACTGGGTGTGTTTATATCACCCCAATATGACGGTCTATTCACTATACCTACACACATGTCTGTCCAAACAGCTTGATTTTTCACCATAGGTGCACTTTAAACAATTATAAACAACATAAAACAGAAATATTTTCATGTTCTGATAGCGATTTCTTTGTAGAAGAATCACTTCCGCCCTCCATCTGAATTTCATGCATCATCAATGACGTTACGTGAAAACAAACTATAGTGCATGTCTTTGGACTGTGGGGGAAACTGGAGCACCCAGAGGAAAACCACGCAAACGGGGAGAGCATGCAAACTCCACACAAAAATTCCAACTTGAACCAGAGACCTTCTTGCTTTGAGGCGACAGTGCTAACCACTGAGCCACGGTACTGCTGCCTTGGGGAGCATACGAAACTCATATTTGTGTCAAACTCATAAATGTACACAATTTCTCAAATTTTGTTTAAGATAACGGCAGATAAGTGTTGCGGGGTGGGGGGGTTGGGTTGGTGGGAGGTTAAAGTCCCTGACGTCTAGCTGAGATCAAGACCTTTTATTATGTTTGGCTAGCTGAAGCGATCTACTCCCAGGAGGGGGTAGAAATCAGGGGCCGTGCAATTTACTTCCAGACGGAAGTTGAAATTGGGGGGCACGTAATTACAACTGTAAAGCTGAACTTTTCGATTTTAGGTGAAAAATTCGAAGATGTCCAATAGATTAATAGGTACTGAAAAAGTCTCCAGAGGGAGGTGATCACTAGAATGGGGAAGTCCCAGAGTAAAATGAGAAAATATGATACACTGGTGTTTTAGAATATGGAAAAACTGTCTTTACGCTGTTTCCATCTGTTTTAAAATTATTTGTTTCTATTTTATTTATACTTGACTCTTTTATTCCTGTTTATTTTAAAGCACTTTGAATTGCCACTGAGTATGAAATGTGCTATATAAATAAACTTGCCTTGCCTTTCCTTCCCTTGCCTTAAGATGTCTGTAATGAAACACATTAAAAAAACTGATGAAAAGTAAACTTTGTATTTGGCCCAGGCCATGAATCTGCAAAACATTTCTGAGAACTGCTTTGAAAAATTCAGCAGGAACATACTTTGTAACAAGATCAAAATTTCCATATAGTCCATTCGGAATTAGATTTTGTGTTTTACATTATTTATTAAGATAGTTTCGCATCTTGTGAAATGAGATGCCACTCATCAAAATGTCTCCGCGCACAAATCTGTGCCTGTCTCTCTGCAGTGTGCGGATCCGTCTGGCACTCTGTCATCTGTCCTACAGTATATGCGGCAGCCTGGCGTTCTCTTCTCACTCCATCCTCAGAGCCGGAGGGGGGAACAGCGGACGTCTCAGCTCAGGCGTATCACGGTTAATGCCACATGTGGTGCTGCGGCAGCCCTTGCAGATTTTGAAAAAGAAGAGCGAGAGAGAGAATGAGGCCGAGAGAGGATGAGTGTAGGTTTAGTGGAGTCTGGAGGGCTCTGGCATCTCCATCATGGGCAAGTCTCCCTGTACCTGACAGCTTGCCTTCACCGCTTCAACATAACCTTAGCAGCTTTACTGAGATTTGCTCTCAACGGGGTTCGGTTCATTCATTCGCTCAAGAATCCAATACACTCTGTATTCTGTTCCAATATCAAGGCGTTTGGGGCAGAGAATTTTTTTGTGTTGAGAAACTCAGACTTGAATGGGGTCTTGCTACGAATTCGTAAAGATGTTGTTGTGAGATTGATTTCAGCGTATTCACTATTCAGCTTACAAATGAAGCTTAAGAGGTTCATAGAGAGATCATCAATATTGAAATAATGAAAATATTGTAAAACTTGTTTTAAACCTAATCTGCAACAACCTGCCTTTTCCTGAAATACAATGCAATGTGTAAGAGGGTTTACTAAAATAGTGCCCCTGCAAGTAGGTCATAATGCATTGTATTTGGAGTAGCACAATAGTCATGAGTTTATTTGCACAGAACACACATACATTGACAAAAATACAGTCATTCATTCATTTTCTTTTCGGCTTAGTCCCTTTATTAATCTGGGGTCGACAGCACATGTTTTACGCAGCGGATGCCATACCAGGGGCAACCCAACACTGGGAAACACCCACACACTCTCGTACACACTCACATACACTACGGCCAATTTAGCTTACTCAGTTCACCTGTACCACATCTCTTTGGACTGTGGGGAAAAACGGAGCAACCGGAGGACATTCACGTGAACACGGGGAGAACATGTAAGCTCCACACTGAAACGCCAACTGACCCAGCCGAGGCTCAAACCAGCAACCTTCTTGCTGTGTAAGCTGGTAAGCGTGATAAGAAATGGTGTCATACCTACTCTATATAGGGCTATTTCAGAATGAGCCCATGTTGACCTTACAGGGACAGTTCATATGAAAATAAAAATTCTGTCATAATTTACTCACCCTTTACTTCTTCCAAACCTGTTTGAACTTCTTTCTTCTATTGAATTCAAAGGCAGATATTTTAAAGACTTCCATTGTGTTTGCTTTTCTACTATGGAAGTTAATGGTGACAGGTTTTCAGCCTTCTTCAAGAAAATTCTTTAATGTTCAACAGAATTAAAAACTTATAGAGGTTTGGAACCACTTGAGGGTAAGTAAATTCAGAGTATCTTTAAATGTTTGGGTGAACTATGTCTTGAAATATGATCAAGAGTTCTAAAAACACAGTGCTGAAGTGAAATGTGAAAAGACCCTTTAACCAACTGTTGAAAACCACTTAGAAATTGGATCAGAACAAAATAATTGTACAGTATATGCATTTATAGAAAAAAATGCGAATGAAACTCAACATAAGTAATAGTGATCAATTTTGCCAAAGTTCGTTGAGACGTTGAGATTTCATATTCCAAATCCCATTTGGAATGACGAAAAGCCGCCACTTACTTGAAATCTACCATCAAAACAAAGCAAACAAAGCCACAAGCTGATTAAACAACACAGTGTCCCAAGAAGGAAATCTGCTGTTTAGCACTGCTAACAAAGATTTAGCATGAAGCAATCAGTTTGTGTTGATCTTGCCCACTCAGGCGCTTCACCTTACCTGCAGGCTTTGCACTAGAAGTCTGCCATGGTGCGTGTGAGGAGGAGGCACTGGAGGGCACTGCTGGCATTAGAGAGGCAAGCAGACTCAAGTCTTCAGGGCTCAGTGCCCAAATGCTGCCCCATATTGCTGGCTGGCAGTGGAGCGGCAGCAGAAGGCGGCATGTGAATCGCGTGCGCATTTGTCGCCACTCTACTCCACACAAAGCAGACAGATGTCTTCATTATCGTAAGGAATAATGATGAAGGATCTGGATTATGATCTGGCAAATAAATGGGAAAATACAGATGGATATGAGCAGGAAACTGAAACACACATGCTCACACGCACTTATACTCAATAATGCCATGCTGTTATACCATTGTCCATCTGAGAGGATCTTCACAATTTTGCTATTCATGCCTTGCTGGCTGCAACGGTAATCAAACTAAGATGGAACCCTTGAACAAAAACAACAACAGTGGTAAAAAGTGGAGTTGTTTACATACCTTCAATGCACAGGGAGAACATTTGGTATTCAGCAAGTTTTCAACTGTTACACATCCACGGAACCCAGCCTTGGAAAGCAGCAACAGCCAGAACACAAATAAGAAAGAGAAAATCCTCAAGTACAGACTATGCTGTGATTCATCAAAACATTCGAAATGATTTCTTGTTTGCTGCAACTAACACCTAGAAGAGGAAAAAAGGAGGACTTTGATGGGGTTCCTTCAATGGATATAAAGGACTGTGTCTCACTAAAATGATATGAAATGTGTGGTTTGTAAAAAAAAAAAGCCGTAAAAAAGCATCAAAAAGCAGATTGAGCTCCACTTCCTGTGCCAGTGCACTGATGGTCTCCATCTTCCTTTTTATGTTTCAGTGTTTTGTGACCTTTGTATCTGGGCATCTGACAACTGATGTCCCTTTCCTGAAACTAAGGCTGTATTTGAATTCACCTTCTATGCTCTCTGACAAAAATCCCTATGTTTCTTTGCTAACAGAGTCCACTAAATGAGTGAATGAAAACCAAGAGCAAACTTAGGCCTTGATCACACCAAACACACTTTTTTCTTCGACAGGAGCATTTTTGAACAATTTTCTAATAGTCGCAAGCTTTTTGCACCCTGCGCGTCTTGCATTTTAACCGCCTACTGCAACTCGTGTTTTTGCCATTGCGCTCTGTGTGCCTGCAATTGAAAAAAGCCAACTTTAACGCGGAAAAAGTGTGTCCAATCAAATGAAAGCAGAGGTGAGTTTTCCACTGAGGTGACAGCAGTGTTTGTGTTGTCAAGCTATGCTGTCCTCTTATGAACTATGTTGCCATAGGACCCAACCAGGTTTGTTGCGGCACAGGAAAAAAAATTCCATCTCTGGTCGCTAACTCTGTTGTAATTTGAATGGAAGTATGCGGTTTAATAATATAGCGTTCCCAAGTCCCGACATTATTCCGAAACAGCATATCTGTGATTTTCACGACAGTTACACATGCTGAACGTGCTTTCTGCACATGCTTTTTTTTCGCAGAGTCTGTGCACACATTATCTGCATAACGGTCCTCAGAGCGGGCTTTACCAATATGGGAGAGCAAAGTGAAGATGTGCCATCCTCCAGCTTGCATTAGGAAACGGTCAGTTTAATGTTAGGAAACCCACATCAGGCAAGTGTGATATATGGGAGTCTTTTTCTTATTCTTATTCTAAGTGGGCAGCGGGTGAACAAAGGCTGCATACACAGCGGAAGCAGTCGGGTGCTGAATAAAACCTTGCGGGAAAATAAAAAATCAGTCCCGCGCAGACCTCTAGACTACGGAGACTTTTAAAGATAGAGGAGAAACAGTGGTTAGTGTTTCGAGTTATCCGGAGCTGTATGAGTTCACAAATTGTAAATATCACAGTATTATTACATACTACAATTATAACAATATCGTTATAACAACATCTACAGCAGCACTCGCGCACAATACACTGATACAGTCTATCAAAAACTGATTCAGTGGTTGCCTAGCAACATAAAAAGTGCAGCACACTTCTTTTTTTCTTGTCAACAAAAAACACGGTGCGCCTCGCATTTTCAAAATGGAAAAGCATGTTCGTGTGATCTACCCCTTATTCAGTATGAAACAGTACATAGTGGCTAGTCACTAAGCTCATTACTATAACTCAAACTCATTTCCATTAACCTCCAACCTTGAACCTGGAGCACAAACAAAGTCATAAGCACACATATTTTTTGAAATCAAGATTTATGCATGATCTGAAAGCTGAATGAATAAGCTTTCCATTGATGTATGGGATAAAATGTATTTAATTGAGTTTTTATATATTTACAATTGGAAATTTAAAGAGAATTTTCATAAAACAAGATCTTAACATTTTGATGATTTTTAGAATAAAAGAAAAAGCAATAATTCTGAACTATACAATATATTTTTTGTTAAATATTGTATATTGACAAAAAATGCTTGCAACATTAGAAATCAAAATAAGAATGAACTTCTTGAACTTATGACTGCATTTAGCGATTCTGTTACACTGTGGAAATAATTGGACTACATGAATAATCTAAAAAAAGGTGTTTGATAAAGACATTTGTGACCCTGGACCACAAATGTCTTTATCAAAGATGATTTTTAAATTATTCATGCAGTCCAGTATGACTTTCACAATGTAACAGAATCACTAAATGCTGTCATACTGTAAGTTCAAGAAGTTCATACGTTCATGCACATACAGTATAGTTGTCAAGTAAGTGTACACTAAAAAAATTCTGACTTGATGTGACTTTGTGTTGGGTCAAATATTGACCGGTTATTTGGGTCAAATAACATTTTATTTTTTTTAATTAAATGTAAATGACACTTTTTAACCCCTCTACTTGACCCAGTGCCGCATTTTTAGGGTGTCTCTTGATTTGATATTTGTACAATAGAACCAGACAAAGATAATGAGGAAGATCACTTTTTTTTTAAGTGCTGGAGGCTCATTAACCAAAAGACAGAACATCCAATCCTGTTATTTAGTCTCCCTCCTATTTGTTTTTCTACAAGAGGCCTGTCCTCTTCTTCTAAGACTTTGTGATCTGTACACAGCCATTATTCCAACAGTGGAGTGCATGAGTTTGAGAAATGTGTCAGGAGACTCCAGTACAGACTGCAGTATGAGAGGACAGGCCATCTGCTGTTCTGCTCCCCTTCTCCATCCTCAATTAAACACTCACCAATACAAGCACATTTACAGACACACAGTCAAATCTGCAACAAACTGCACCTCAGTCACGATACCATTCAGCAACAATTAGCAATGGCAATTAGGCCGATTCCATGTGTTCCCCATGCGTCAACTCAGATAATAATGAGCCATATCATTTGGCAGGAAAGTGACTAAAGCTGAATATCAAAAAGCCCTCTATGACCCTGGATATTCATATTCGACACCAACTATGATACGAGCCAAATTGTACAAAGACAATGGTATAGCCTTAATGGGATAGTTCAAGAGATAAATCATTTTTTCACAGCCATGTCATTACAAACACAGTATGGAATCAATCAATAAAATAATCAATCTATCTATTTAGGTAGATAGGTCGGTCTGTCTGTCCGTCCGTCCGTCCGTCCGTCCGTCCGTCCATCCATCCATCCATCCATCCATCCATCCATCCATCCATCCATCCATCTATCTATCTATCTATCTATCTATCTTATTTTACAGTAGCACGCACTCTAATAAAATGTGGAGTTGGTTCATCTCAAATTCTAGTGAAATTTTGACAAACCCAAATGTTGATTAAATTATTTAATTTCCAATAATTTTTAAAACTTTAATCAGACTGTTGGATTTGTTCATATTAGTTAATAATATTTGTCCAAATACATTTATTCAGAATATCTTCAACAGTGTTTGCTGAAATTAGCAATCAAAGTTTGTTATTGTTGACTTAAAGGAATAATTCAGGCATAGTAGTTTGCTATTTTTTCAAAATATCTTATTTTGTGTTGAGAACAGAAGAAACAGGTTTGAAACCAATAAATTGTGAAAAATGATGACAGAATTCTAATTTTTGGGTGAACTATCCCTTTAATTTGCTTTTTTTTTATGTTTTCTCAAAATTATGTACAGTGTGCACAAATCATCAACTTTCAATGAAAAGGTGCACATGGTGAGTAGATATACACTCAACGACAACTTTAGGTACACCTTACTAGTACCGGGTTGGATGCACTTTTGCCTTCAGAACTGCCTTAATCCTTTGTGGCATAGATTCAACAAGATACTTGTCCAGTTGCTGCTCGCATCAAATTCAAAGCTCTGATTTTTGCTTACAAAGCGACCTCTGGCTTTGCTCCTTCTTATATGCTCCCACTTCTGCAGATTTATGTGCCCTCCAGAAACTTTCTATACCACTAACTGTACTCTCTCAAAAAAAAAAAAAACTTACATTACTAATGCTTTGCTTCTTAGACTTTACACACCTGAAACTTGTCTAAGCACTTACTCACTGCTGCTCTTAGTTGTGAAAAATTCCTTCTTTGTCCTCATTTGTAAATCGCTTTCGATAAAAGCGTCGGCTAAATGACTAAATGTAAATGTAGAGACTGGAAATCTTCCTCAGAGAGTTTTGTGCATATTGACATGATAGCATCACGCAGTTGCTGCAGATTTGTTGGCTTCACATCCATGATGTGAATCTGCCATTCCACCACATCCCAAAGGTGCTCTATTGGATTGAGATATGGTGACTGTGGAGGCCATTTGAGTACAGTGAACTCATTGTCATGTTCAAGAAACCAGTCTGAGATGATTCGCGCTTTATGACATGGTGCGTTACCCTGTTGGAAGTAGCCATCAGAAGATGGGTACACTGTGGTCATAAAGGGATGGACATGGTCAACAACAATACTCAGGTAGGCTGTGGCATTGACAAGATGCTCAATTGGTATTAATGGACCCAATGTGTGGCAAAAAACTATGCCCCACACCATTTCACCACCATTGATACTAAACCGTTGATACAAGGCAGGATGGATCCATGCTTTCATGTTGTTGATGCAAAATTCTGACCCTACCATCCGAATGTGGCAGCAGAAATCGAGACTCATCAGACCAGGCAACAATTTTCTAATCATCTATTGTCCAATTTTGGTGAGCCTGTGTGAATTGTAGCGTCAGTTTTCTGTTCTTAGCTGACAGAAGTGGCACCTGGTGTGGCCTTCTGCTGCTGTAGCCCATCTGCCTCAAGGTTGGACATGTTTTGCGTTTAGAGATGCTCTTCTGCATACCTCGGTTGTAACGAGTGCTTATTGTTATTGGTTATATGAGTTACTGTTGCCTTTCGATCAGCTGGAACCAGTCTGGCCATTCTCCTCTGACCTCTGGCATCAACAAGGTATTTGCACACACAGAACTGCCGCTCAGTGGATATTAAATTTTTTGGACCATTCTCTGTAAACCTTAGAGATGATTGTGTTAAAATCCCACTAGATCAGCGGTTTCTGAAAGACTCAGACCAGCCCGTCTGGCACCAACAACCATGCTTCGTTCAAAGTCACTTAAATCACCTTTCTTCCCCATTCTGATGCTCGGTTTGAACTACAGCAGATCATCTTGAATATGTCTACATGTCTAAATGCATTGAATTGCTGCCATATGATTGGTCAATTAGAAATTTGCCATAAACACTCATACACTACAGACAATTTAGCCTACCCAATTCACCTGTACCACATGTCTTTGGACTGTGGGGGAAACTAGAGCACCCGGAGGAAACCCACGCGAACGCAGGGAGAACATGCAAACTCCACACAGAAACATCAGCTGAGGCTCGAACCAGCGACCTTCTTGCTGTGAGGCGACAGCACTACCTACTGCAACACTGCGTCACCGCACTGCCTTCAAAAACCCACAATCCTATGCATTTCATTCTGACAGTTTAGCTAAAAAAATAAACATGTCACCTTGCTGATTGAGTATCATTTTTGGTTTAAATATCCAATTCTTGACCAATGCGTACTACTTTTAATGTTATCACTAAAAATGTCTCTATTTTCTTTTACATTATTAAATAGTACTGCTGTCTCAGAAATCTGTTTTACAAGGTGGCTTGAAAGTGTGCTACCTCCAGAGTCACTGACTGATAGGTCAGCGAGGCAAGTCAGTTGCCTAAGCTTTCGAATGCAGCCTTTGTGTTTTCAGTTAGCTTCATAGCCTGTTAGCTTAGCATAGCTCTATCTGACTGTTAAAAGCTCTATGTGCTTTTACTATGCTTTACCTATTAGTGACTGACAATACAGCAATCTGTGTAAAATGAGCACATGATTATTCAGCGATAATACTGTGAATGGTATGATAGTATTTGATGAAGCTTTCCTTCTCAAACTTTCCCTCCTCTTTCTCTGCTGTAAGCTAAGATCACAGCAGATGGTGGCAGACAACAAGGCTGACAGCTGGTACATCACATCACACTCTTAAATAACAAAATATAATCATGTCTGCAGTGAAGAAAATGAAAAGAGTGAATACAGAAACCCAAAAACCCCCATCCACGAGTGAAAAATGAGTAATCCTGACACTAATGCAAAGCCTTTCTTCACCCTGGAGGACAACATGACATGTAATTTCTGTCAATGTCTGTGCTTGAAATGATCATTAAACCTGCAAGGGTTTTGCCGTTCCTAATTACCCTGAGACTGGGGGAACTGACTGGGGATCAGAATTCAAACACCCACATGCCAGGTGGAAAACACAAAAGACCCTTCGCATGATGAGCTGCTGGATAGAAAGGGACATAATCAGAGGTTAATTTGGCATTTGGATGTGGGGGACATTCAAATTAGGAGGATTTCATATGTACTGGCAAGATATGATATGATCCCTCCCCTGCTGTTAAAAAGGGTTGACACTCTTTTGTGATAAATGTGTTAAATATTATACAGTGTTAAAATAAATGCTATAAGCATGCAGTTCAAAACCCTAAAGCTAAATATGCAAAAAAAATCATTCAATCTTTCATTTAACATTATATATTTTTTATTGACAATGCAAAGTGCTGTTCCTTCTCTCTCTCTCTCTATCTTTATTATATATTATATAGTATATTAGTAGAGAGACCACAATATTAAAATTTGCTTTATAAAACATGCTGCAATAATCTTGATTTGCAAGTATGTTTTTGTGTATAAAATGCTTTATTTATATATGCATAATTGTCTTTTGTGTCTTCAGAATATGTCTGTAAAGTTTCAGCTCAAAAAACCCATCAGATTATTTATTAGACCTTTCAGAATATTGGGATTTTCTGCTCTGAACACAATTTAGCTGCCTCGGCTGCGTCAGATAAACAGCACAGTGACAGACATGAAAGAAGCAGATCTCACGTAACGTTTGTTAGAAATACTAATGTAGCAACTTTACCAATGAGTATTTGATGTATTTGTTGTGGAGTTAATTCAAGCCTTTCGATGAGTCACACACAATGTTGTTGCAAAGTTCACGCACACACACAGACACACACACATCATGCACATTTAACTTTGCATTGTTTTTGCATGGCAAACATGACAGGGTACACGTTCATATCAACCTCTGTATGGATATCTGTTATGTTAATGTACAAAATAAACCTGATTTAACAAACCGAGATTGAATTTTCTTCTTTTATAATTGTACTGACACATGGCTGTGGTGATAAAGTAAAGCTGAAGTAAATCGCTGTGATTCATTACAAACATGCACGGTTTTAAAATCGTAAAACTTATTCTTGATCATATTTGATGATCACAGAGAGCTGAACAGATCTTTTAATCCCAGTTGCTTTGCGCACATCCTGTCTTGTTGATATAATTATATGTGTTACTACAGAAACTTGTTAACACAGGGCTGTCAATTCGGTGGATGGGGAAACTGTCACGTTGCGCTCAGCCTTAAAATGGGAGGGATTTGGATCCTATTTTAAAGTCAGGAAATTAAAAAAAAATAAGAGACTTGTTGGGTTTATATCACCCCAATATGACTGTGGACACACTATATCTACACACAGTCCTGTCCAAACAGCTTACAAAGGATGATTTTTATCATAGGTGCCCTATAAAGGTTTGGGGTCAGTACAAAACTTTTTTTTTTGAAAGAAATGCACTTTTTGAAAATAAACTTAGAATGTCAAATCAAAAGCTTTGACAAAATTACACATGAATGCTGTCTCTTTGAACTTTCTATTCATTAAATAATCCTGTGGGTGAAGCAAAATGATGTACACAATGTTTTCAACATTGATTTTAAATACCTTACATGTATGTAATAGTTTTGTACCTTCATCAATTAAATGCAGGCTTTAAAGAAATCATAATCAATGTTAAAACTTGTAGACAATACGATTACAATTAATTCATAAATACGATTATTCATTTTCCTTCGGCTTAGTCCAGGGTCGCCACAGCGGAATGAACTGCCAACTATTCCAGCATGTTTTATGCAGCAGATGCCCTTCCAGCTGCAACCAAGCTCTGGGAAACACCCATACGCACTCATTCACACACACACTCATACAATACAGCCAATTTTGTTTACCCAATTCACCTCTAGCGCTTGTCTTTGGACTGTGGGAGAAACCGAAGCACCCAGAGGAAAGCCATGCGAACACGGGGAGAACATCCAGACTCCACACAGAAATGCCAACTGGTCTAGCCGGGATTCGAACCAGCGACCTTCTTGCTGTGAGGTGACAGTGCAAACCACCGAGCCGCTGTGCCGTCCTTAATACAAATTGATTAATTTATAAATATAACACAGGGAAATACAATGAAACACAAAGCTTTGCACGAACATTGTTCAAAAAACAGCATCTGGCATTTGTTTCACAGCTCTTCATTGTAAATGAGATTATTTAAAGGTGATCCATGCATTTTCCTGCTAAGATAATTGGCTGGCATCTCAATAATTAAACAGCCATTAGGGAAGCAACAAACCCTGCTCTCCTCACAAAATGACAGTGAAGTAATGATGTAGATTTTAAAGGCAAATCTGTAATGTGCTTCCTGATGCGTCAAACAGTTCATTATGAATTGGCATCAGTGAAACATCACTTATCATTTCTGAGGTATTATGTCAACAATGGAAGCATATTTTTTTCTCATTCATGACATGTATGGTTATATTGTGTGATATATGCTTACTCCTAGAGGGCAACTGCTGTTGTGGGCTGATATGGGTAATAATAGCACACAGAAGTCAGATGGTGGTGTAAAAATATGAATGGCTGTGTGCATGGTGCAAATTGTGGTGAGGATTGCGTGTTAACAGCCTGTCAACTATCATACAAAATGAGCACCAGATTATATGGCCTAGTTATGATTATCATAAACTGTCACTGTAATTATGTGTGACGTGCTTGGATCTGTAAACCTCCCAGCAGCAACACTCAGATTGCCATGAATTTTCTTCTTTACCGAAATTAAATAAGACATATCTGTGTGGATATTTAGCAAATTTGTTGTTGCATAAGACTTATAGATTTTTCACATGGTCTTCATATGTGCATGCAACATACAACATTGTTTTCATGAATACTGGAGGGCATTTTACAAGAAAATACTAACATTTCGTGTTTAATTTAATAACCTTACCTAGCAGTAATCATAGTAAATTGCTCTAAAATTACCAAAATAACTCCGTTCTCCAGGGCACCAATTATATATCAATACCAAAATACCTCTGTGATATTAATGAACAGAAAACACATTTCAAAGAGTGCCATTTACTTCATCAACTTGGATGAAGAGAAGTGCTTTAGTTTTACTGTTGTCAAATATGACAATCTTGTTTAAAACTTCTGTATGACTATAGGAAACTATTTAAAAAATAATTAAGATGCATACACTGTAACAAGTGATTAGTTACTTTAATATTAAAAAAGTGAGAAAACCTGTTGTCTTAAAATTGACAAACTGACTTTACTTTAAAAAAAAAGAGCAAAACTCTAGTAACTTGGAACTGTTAAGAAGTAGGGATGTAGCGATTCACCTGACTCACGATACTAATCTAACGATTCATGATTAGGTCACGATTTATTTAACAAAATTATTTGAGGCAAATTTAAAGTGAGGAGCAGCCCTTTCATTTTTTCTTAAATGCTGCACATTTTTGTGCAAAATAATATATTTTCTGCCATAATCAAATTGCTATTTTAAAGGGGTGGTCCAAAGTATTTTTTTAATGCTTGGTTGTGTTTATAAGATGTAAAGCAATGTGTGCTCATGCTTTATTTGAAGAAAATCATGTTATTTTTTCATATATCTTAATTATATACAGCTACTCAGCTATCATGAAAACAACTGTTATATTTTCTAGTTCCTCTGAAAGGCCCGCCCTCAAGAGGGTCTGATTGGTCAGCTAACATTATGTGTTGTGGTTCGTAAATTGGCTCCACGTCACGCCCCTACAAGCACGAGCTTTTGTGCTGTGTACACAGTCCAGTCAGATCAGCTGCTAGCAGCATTAGCTGCCTGAATCAGACAGAAAAATGAAAAGCACACAGCTGAACATACCTGCTCTCTAAAATAAAATCTGGCAGGTGTCTTTCACATATATTCGGAAAAAGCATGTTTAAGCAATATAAAACATTCTCATATCTTTTGCGAGTTTGTTATATGAGATGTAAAATGCAGGGAAAGTGGCCGTATAAAGAGACACTGCACGCGTTGTGAACATTGTGGGTGTTTACAGCGGTTTGACTGATAAATATGAATTTGTAGCTAAATTGTTAGCGGTACCAAACAGAATTTCCTGTTGTTTACATCCTTGCTACAACATACTGTTAACACTAGAAACTGTGCATTTAATTGATCAATTTTAACAAATAAAAACACTTACTGTACAGGTTGTGGCTGACAAGCCACAGCTTTGTCGATTAGAGGAGTTTTAACGAAATCAAGCACTGAACAGAGAGAAATTCTGGAAGCTTTCCTTTGTCAAATGCTAGGTATATATTTTTATAATCCTCTGGAACAGAATTAAACTGCAAGCACTTCTTTCTTCATGTCGTGTCCTTTGGATGCCCATATACAGAAACAGAAGAAGCTCTGTGGAAAAGCAGCGTTTTAGCTTTCACTGCTTTAACACTACAGCGCCTCTGGTCACGCCCCTTCACTGCGCAGGGTGTTTGCGCGAGGTGAATGCACGTAACCGGAAGCCGTTGTGATCTCACTAGCCCGGATGTATTTTTTTGTAGTCCCCAAACTTTGTTCGCTGTAGGCTTTGCTAAACTAACTCTGTAAAAGCGAATGTCTCCCTTTGCATTGAGCTTTGAGCGTATTACATTCAGAGATGCTGTTTATGTTCACACAGCTACATTATACATCAACTAAAGTTTAAAATATGATGTCGTAGTGGACCACCTCTTTAAAAAAATTTCAAATTATACAAACTAAAGAAGAGTCATTAATATAAACAAACTAAAACTGTGACTGTGCTGGGATTTAACTTTTTTTTAAAGAAATATTAACATTTCTATGACATTTACAATGTCCCCTGCTGAAAAAAACTTTTTCACTGGGGACTGAGATGGCTGGTGTTGTTGTAAAAATATTAAAATGATGAAGGAGAACCCAATCCAGAAGACTCGAAACAAGCAGAATTCCTTTATTGAGACGAGTTGGTTGATCTGCAGTCATACAGCACCTTCAAGTCCACAAGTCTGCAAGAGCTTAAAGGAGTCTCTTACAGGTCTGCAGTCTGCAAATTTTATCACAATTTTATCTAAATTGAGTCTATAATATGTGTTTTAGGAGGAGGGGAGTGGGTAGGTGGAGACATAAAAAACGGGCATGACGACTTTTACCTGAAGATCTTGTTTTATGGCCCGTTTCCACTGAGTAATACAGTACGGTACGGGTCACCTTTATCAGGCTTGCGTTTCCAATGGTACTCTTTTGGTGGGTGTGCTGTACGACAGAAAGTTTCAGTCAACGTCATTTTACGCTTGAGAAAATGTCACAGTAAAGCTGTACAGGTCGTTCACATATCATATGAGAAGCACTTCTCACAAAACAGATGCTTTATAGACATACCGTAAATACTTCTGTATAAATGTTGATTGCTAACTTTTCTATGAACATGAATTGATTATAACTGCAGATCAATGACAGTGTGAAATAGCCTACTGTAACGCCTGCAGTTATATAAAATAAATAAATGCAACATATATGAACACATATACCTTACAGTATCCGATATGTTATCAATTACAGAAAAATTACATACAGCATACATTTAGTCCTTATTTAGGTTCAAAGACAACACAAAATACAGCCCGCAGTCAAAGCAAACCTCTAATCTGTGTCTGTAATCTTCAGCAGCACATGTAACCTCTGTTAGAGAATAATTCCATCATTCCAAGTTCATAATAGTCCAAAAGGTGATGATAACAGTTAAACATGGCAGTTTGTTCACTTTTGCTGAAAAAATTATTTACCGGCTTATTTACCGAGCGCAAGCAAGAAAGCGAAACCGCTCGCGCTTTAGACAGGCCTTTAAAAAACTACTTGGCTTTGTAGCTGTTCATCAAGACGACAAGGTATGTTTGAGCTCAGGTCGACCATGGCTCGTTATTATATGTATATATTATTACAGTGTAATTTCTCGGCTGTGTATTTAAAACATGCCGGTTTCTTTGTTTTCATTCTGGCTTGTTGTGTGAGCGAATGATGTATCTCTGTAAACCAATAGCATTCAGCTGCGCATCTAGCTCTGCCTTTTGGTACCTTTGGTACCCTTTGCAAAGGGTGACCAAAAAGTGGTACGGTACGGTTCGCTTTTAGGTACCCTTTGACAGTGGAAACGGCCATAAAAGCATACTGAGCCGTACCGTACCGTACCACCATTAGGGTCTTGAATAGATCCGGAGGTTTACCTGCCCTGGCAAGCTGGAAAGTATCACCAAAGGACAAAGGAAGTCGTTGAGAAAATGCCTCTAGCATTTGCATCACTTCGGCACAGCCAGTGCTCAGGAACTAAGAGGTTTTAAGGTCTGTCACATCCTAGCTAGAGTTTTCAGTTATATATAGATTATTTGTAATTTGGAACTAGATTATATAAATTTATATTCCCACAGTGTAGAGGGGTAAGCCTTTCCTAAACCAGAGAGCAGTGTCTACAGAGGTGGTCAATAAGCCCTCTGATCCAGGCGACTGGCTGATTATAAAATGACTAACTATATAGTAGGATAGAGGCAGGAGTTGAACATAATTATGAAGATTAATTATTAATATTACTTGTATAATTAGTATCAGTGTGATACACTTAAGAAGAGATAATCTTGAACGTTTTTAAATATTCAGTAAAAAGCAAATTATTAAAATATGCATACACTAATTTGAAAAAGAGAGGGTCAAAATAATCTAATACCTGCTTCTGTAACACAACAACTTGTTCTCAACAAATCTCTGTAGCACTTTTTGGAACAAGCGGAGCTATAAATTCTTCAGTCCATGTGGTTTGGCTTATTAATTGTTTTTTAGCATATAGACGTCTATGACAGTAGTTTTTCCACTGTGCTGACAGTTTATGTGCATCATATTCGTTGTTGTTAGTTTAAGTGAACGTTTTTTTGCAGTATTTGCACAGTTTGTTTTGTCTGGCGCACCTCACTGCTATCAATTTACTCTGCCACCCCACCTCTTGCTCGCCGCAGATGTGCAGGTAAAGCGAGTTTGAAACTGTAAACACAGCGCCTCCTCTGTTCAAATGTATCGCGATTGGTTCAACACTTCTACCAGTTAGAATCGTCACATATTTAAATTAATTTTCAACCAGCTCACTTTGAATCGTTACATCCCTGTTAAGAAGTAAAGAAAAAGTTCACCCAAAAATAAAAATTATGCCATACATTTTTTTTTTATTATTATTTTTTCACCTTTATTAGACACAACAGTATTGACAGGAAGGATTGGCATAGGACCACGAGGCGGAATCAAACTCGGCTTGCCGTGAGCACCGGAGTGCATGTGTTGACGCACTAACCACTACACCACTGGCGCCGACAATTATCCCATAATTTACTCACCCTCAAGCCATCCTCAATGTACTGTATATGACTATTTTCCAGTCAGACAAACAGTCAGAGTAGTTTTAAATTCTTTTATCCTTTAGAGTTTTTAGCCTTTCACGTTATATAAGATGTTTTATGAAGCTTTATAGCATAAAATTTAGTCCCTGTAAATATTAGTTATTAGAAATTAGCTAAAAAATTGCACTAATTGGGAATTAAATTGGACAGGAGGAATAATAATTTTGTCTTCAACTGTATAACGGGACATCTTTCTTTACATAGACTGAAAACCATTAAATGAAACCAAGCATTCTGGCTATATATATATATATATATATATATATATATATATATATATATATATATATATATATATATATATATATATATATATATTTTTTTTTTTTTTTTTTTTTTTATATATATTTTTTATTAATATTATTTTCTTTTTTTTAAGAGACCTACCAATCAGAAATATTTCATTACATTATATAAGATGTTATGGAGGTCATGCGAACAGCTGCATTGAGATGAATGGAGATGCTAATGAATAGATTTCTCCATGTATTACAGACCTTCTTACGTACCCGGCGCCGCTCAAGCATTGCAACACGACACTCAAAGTTCAAACAATTTCAACTTTGACCCCATTTGCCACTGACCTTTCAAAGCGTGGCCAATGATTACCAGACAATACACATGACGTATTAAATGTCCTTGCAAAGACTGCTCCCACCTTGCTTCATGGTTTTCAGTGAATAAAGTTACAGCAGTCCTTTTAAACAGCTTTGAATGCTTCATAATTTCTTTCATTTGTTTGTGTGTGAGCAAGCTTCTCATTTCATAATCATAAACTTTATAAGCATAAAATTTTAATTCATAAGAATCCTGCAGTATTTTAGTGAACACACATTCTGTAGAGGCCTTTTTTCTTTCTATGAAGTATGAAAAGCCATCAGCAGGGCTTTCTGTATCTGTTTCATGCTCAAATACATATTTTCAGCACTTACTGTGTACCGACTGATACTTTCTAGCAAAATAGTGAGCTGTCTGTTGTGCTTTTCATGTTAAAGTCAAAAGTAGCTCTTGTGAAGCAAGCTGTGTGAAAGAGCATTAAAGGTAGATAAATGTATAGTGTTTTCTTAAAATAAGCTGAACATTGATTGGTTATGAAGTGAGAGCTGTCCTCTGTTACCCTCATTCAAATAGATCTGAGCAAGTGCTACTTTTATTATTTTATATATTATAAATTTATATTATATATGAATAATTATATATACATCATTTATAATACATAAAATGTGGCAAAAGAACAGTGATACAAAATTCATAAAGTCAAACAGGACATTTTCACAGATGGATATCTGTAATGTGTGATTGTGTAAAAATTATATATTTACACCAGTGTCCAAAATTGCTCACTCGTTTTCATTCACTCTTTGCTGATATAGTGCACTCAACATATACCATGCACTATATAGGAATTAGTAAATTAGTGAGGGCAGTGCTTCCCATAGATTTGAAATATACTTGCGATGGTAGCCAGATTGAAACACACCATTTACCCACATTTTTTTTTCTTATTTTAGTTTCTTTTCAATGGGTTAAAGTTAAAAAAAGACTATTAAAATCCACAATTTCTCTTACTTTTATGCTATTCAGGAGCCATGTGCACCCATTGACAGGTAAAATCTGTTTCTCTGTTACCTAAATGCCAAAGCATTTTATACAAATAGCTTATGTACTATAGCCTAATGACATCAACAAACTAATAAAATATACAGCAAATGAGAAATAATTGACAGAAAAAGGAATAAAAACAGACAATATCTCTACAAATTATCAGAATTACAAGATTAAAATATGTAGATTATTTAAACAAGGTAAATGCGTTGATTAACTAATGGTGTACATATATTTTGTCATTTCATTTTCTTTGAGTATATAGTAAGGAGTCGATTAAATTTAAGAATGAATTATTGAATTTTTCTCTCACTCGCAACTGTGCGTGCACAGTCAGCTGCAAAGCCAAGCGAAAGTAGGCTTAAGTAAAAAGGTAATGCAAAAACGCATACGATTAATTAGTTTTAGAAAGCAAAAGCCAGAGCACGTGAGACTGTCTGTGGGGGTATTGACTGGTCTCGTAACAGGCAAAGGAGAGAGGATTTTACACTACCTAAATGATCTTGGATGTTTGTTTATATTAGGTGGATACCAAATATTGTAAAAGGATGATAATAATAGAAAAAAAAAAAAAACGTATCACTAAATATACTCGGGAGGCCGTTAATATACATGGGCGGCCCGCCCAAGTGAAGTCTATGGCTGTTTCTCAATTCCAAGAATGCAGAGAACGGACTTGCGTTCTTGTGAAGACCGGTCTTGCCAGGTCACCTCGGAAGAACGAACTCGGGAGTCCGTGAGAACAGAAAACACGTCCTGTGAGGAATGACATGCTGTGTTTCTCCCTGGTTCTTCCTGATGGTCATATGACCTTCACGTGTGTTTAACCGAAAATGATTTAAACATTACAGCATTCATACAGCGATTTATTGTTTTTCCCCTTGTCACAATACATATTTGAGTTTCATCAAATAAACTTAATGTGTTTATGCCTTTATTAAGATGTCCATGGTAATGTTTACTTTCACAGTCTCACTTAGGGAAACTCCTGAGATAAATAAGTTATTTCTCTGAACTTTAATAATAAATCTATATAAAATGCTGTGCCTCCCACCTCCAGTGGCAATGACTTCTGGGACTTCTCGAGCGAGTTTTGCACTCAAGTCTGCATCGGTGCATCCTCGATTTCAAGAACACATCCGGGAACTTTCACACGTCTTCTGTTCTTGTGGTCTTGAACATTAGAACTGAACTTTGACAGTTGATGATGACGTTACATGAGAACACGAGGACGCAAGAACGCATACTAAGAAACAGCCTTTGTGTGGGAAGCACTGGAGTGTTTCTGAATACAGCTCATAAGGAACTAAACCAGATACAGGTGCACAGCATAACCAGTAACCATGGAAACATATAAGTCACTAACTAATTAATGTTTTCAACGTTTTACAATTTAAATGTTTTACAAACTGTAATTAATTCCAACCAGTGTTTCTGTGCGCTAAATATTTATAGTGGATATTGTTATTATATTAGGATGCAAAATGTAAGTAAATGAGTTAAATTGTGGAAATTGATTGACTTTTAATTAGTAAATAAATTGACAAGATCATTTTTTAATTGAAAAAAGTAAAATTTACTCCCATTAACTTTTTTTTTTTCTTTTAAGCCTGAGGAACAACAAGCCGATAATAAAATACTAATGGTGATGAAAACCGACTGTGTTGTCACCTTATATGTCACCTATATATATATATATATATATATATATATATATATATATATATATATATATATATATATATGTATATATATATATATATATATATATGTATATGTATATGTATATGTATATATATATATATATATATATATATATATATATATATATATATATATATATATATATATATATATATAAGCATGGGATAATAAATAGACAATGAAATGCATAAAGCCTGTATTTTTGTTTTGTTTTGTACTATCCAGACTGTGGGGTGGAAGTCATTATGCCTCGCAGTCTCATATGTGGTGTCCATCAGAGCCCCTGTGGTGTGTGTCCATCTGTTGCATCTCTGTCTCTCTGATCCATTCAGAGCTCAACTCTCCACCTGCACTTCATAAAAACACTCCGTCTGACCTCTATTGTTAAACTCATGTCAACACAGGGCTGAAGGTCAAAGGTCAGTACAGGTCACTGACCCCTGCTCTCAGGAGAATCTGAGAGGCCTCACATGGAGCTCGGCTGATCAGAAGAGATTGAAGCAGACACCGGCTGTATGATTAGAGTTTGGAATCTGGATCTGAGGCTTTGCCCCAACCAGGATCAGCAGACCAAAAGGGGGCAGAGTGAAGTCGAGGGCCTCAGGGGGCGTTTCTGCTCTGGGCCTCTTAATCTGTTAATGAATTCAATTACAACAGGCCCAGCATGTGGCACAAAGGGCTGACGGATGTCTAACCGGTCCAGAGATTCACCACAGAGACTGAGGCATAATCAGGATTCCCTTTCCCTAACAACTAGTGCAAAAGCAAACCAAGAATCTGAATCTCATCGGCTGTCTGATTGAGGGTTCAGAAGCAGATCTAAATCTAAAATATAATATATAAAGAATATTCAAAATATTTTATGGTAATTAAAAATGAAAAATATACATTTCCAGTAAAAAAGAACTAGATATAAATAACAGGGTAAATGCAAAGATCCTAAAGGTAATTTCAATACCGTTTTAGGACTTTTTTTTTTTTTTTTAATAATTATTTTTTAGGGGTTTTCACCTTTATTTGGACAGGACAGTAGAGAGAATTGACAGGAAAGTGTGGGGAGCAGAGAGAGGGGAAGGATCGGCATAGGACCACGAGGCGGGAATCGAACCCGGGTCGCCGCGAACACCGGAGTGCATGTGTCGGTGCACTTTTCCACTACGCCATTGGCACCGACAGGACTTTTTAAAGACTTCCTCAACGTCACTTCAAATTCTAATCTGTATCAAACCTTTAACCTTTAACTTAATAAACAGTTTTTAATAAACAGTTATAAATAAACAGTTGCTAATAGCTTAAAAGAATAAATTGCGCGGTTGTTTTTAGCGACAGGCTTCAGCCACTGTTTAAACTCGTCTTTCTTCAACCAGGAGTACGCAAACTTACATTTTCCCATTTTGCCATCTGTTTCAGTCTATGGTTTCGCTACATGTGGAGATCGTCACATCACTTTCCTGCGTTTGTTGCAAATTACGTGACATCAACCAGACGGTGGAGCTTGGCCGGATATTTTTTCTTCAATGTAAAAAGTTTTAGTTCACTCTGTATTTTGTCCATAAATTGCCAATAAATTTTAACAGAAACTTTTTAATTTTTCAAAAATATTTTGTTTATATATCGACCTCATTTTTCATGTAAGAGCGGGCGCAGCCATTGGAATCTTTTCGGCTCAAGACTTCCAGCCTCACTTACTTCCGCTGATTTTTAGACGTTAAAAACAGCTCGTTATGCTGCTTTATGTTGCAAACTCATATTTTCTTATTATATTATGCTTACACACTTGTTGGTAGAGCAAGTAGTGTGAATGTTTTCTGCCATTTATTATTCCAAGCCATTTCTCCTGTAGTCGACTGAATTAGAAGTTCTAAAACAATCGCAAAAAACGGTCAATAAGCTTTTTAAAATATCTATGTTATACCGAAGAAACAAAGCAATACAGATTTAGAACCACACTGAATTCACAAAATGAAACTCAAACAAAAGTCAATTAAACCTAGAAATTATTTTATAGGGATAATAATATTTTTTTCCTATGTTTATGTTCTATTCACAGTCCCTTTGTTTGCATGGTTACTCATTGATTATGTTCACCTGTTCATCATATGCTCACCTTTGTTCCCATCTTTATACAGTACATACCGCCGGGTCTCTGTTTGCTGTAATGTTGATGTTTGGTTGGTTTACTCCGAAGTGGCTTCCTGTGATCTCCTGAGTATCTGTGAATGGTAAATAAAAACTGTTGGATAGAACCATATTTGCTGTGCTTGCTTGCTGACTGGCAAAAATCACAGCTAATAAAACACAATAATACACTGCACAAAAGGTAGCTCAGTTGTGATTTAAATTCACACCTGAATAGTAACAAGCAAACATTCCTCATTTTGTCTTTTTTCAGCGTTAGAGAACATCTTGTTATCTTAAGAAACAGCTGACAGAAAACACACAAAAGGCAATTTTTGCACCAAATCTGCCAACGCAGATTTCATTCTATTGGAAATTATTCTCAGACCTTAGGGTGGCGTTGAGAGAAAGGGTAATTTAAAGAGTGACAGTGCAAATGGATGAGAGCTGATCCAGGGAAAGATGGAGGCCCGGGAGAGCCGCTGATTTATGAGACTTGAGGGGGGATCAATGCGAACCCCAGCCAAACCTCCATACTGACAACACAACCACCCCAAGCCCTCTCGAGCCCTTTTTCTGCGGCCAAAAAGAAAAAATGCTGAGGGGAATGTGAAAGTCCAGCCTGAGGGAAAGCGATGGAGGTGCCAGAGATGTCTTTTTCACCTGTTTTTGCTCCCACATCTCTCCATCTCTGTGTCTAAACGCCCACATACACACACACACACACACACATACACACACACACACACACACACACACACACACACACACACACACACACACACACACACACACAGAAGCTAGATTGCATTTCCAACATGCACATATGCTATTACAATACAAGCATGCTTAATATGCAGCGAATATGAGGCACACAGTCTGATTAGTGTATGCTTTGCCCTTTAGCATTAGTTCTCTGAAGAAAGACATGCAGATGCTGGCTGTCGTTGTACTGGCTATGCGTAGGATGGGGAAAAAATAAAAAACATCGCTTTCTTCCTGTTGATTGAGAGGTGCATATTTCTGAATATATTAGTGGTGTGTAATGTCAAGTGCATTAAAAGATGAGTAAAATTCGCCATTTCAAAGTTTTAATACCATATTTACACCTTATAACATCTACTTTATAATAAACATTGCAATAAATGGCCAAAATTTGGTCCAAAAATCCAAATTCAAACATCTGTCACATTTTCTTATTTAATGCAATTGGATTGTTAAGATTTCATGTAGAGAATAATGAACCAATGCAATTTTTTTAGATGATTCCAATAGCCTATGTTCTGTGATTTGCTAATACCCATAGTTTGGTGATTCTGACATTTAAAGCTTTTTAAAAATTATAATATATTACACAATGGCGACACGGTGGCTCAGTGGTTAAACTGTCGCCTCACAGCAAGATAGGGTATATACATATCTTCTTAAGTTGAATTTAATACCTTTTACTACCTTTTGTAATACCTTAAAAAAAATTTATACCAGCACGACTTAGAGCTGCAACTGTAGTGGCGTAAATGAAATATCTTTCCAAATGGAATAACATTGCAGATAACACATACATTTATGTAAAGCAGGGGGATTAATCAAGATGTCACAATGAGCGCTTGTCCATAGTTTTTAATCAATGTCATATATGTCATCAACGTCAATAGCCGCTCTTCTAAGAACAATTGGGTACGGTTACAGTTGTTTCTCCACTAAGCCTGGAATGGCCCGACACGATTACAAACTGTTCTCGGCACGGTTAGACGTGTTGAAATGTGGCGATGGATTCTGTGTGTCAGCGCTCGAAATTAACTTTTTTACTTAGTAGCATTGGTGCTCCCAACTTCAAATATTTAGGAGAACCAGAAAAAATTAAGGAGGCGAGCACCCACCAAAAATGAATGAGCACCACTGCAAATTGTATATTAAGGGATTTATTGTATTTGAAAACAACATCAATTAGGACTTACAAAAAACAAAACAACTATCTAACTAATGCTGTGATGACTTATTGATATTTGTGCAACAATTCCAAAATGTCTAATAGTTATAAAATATTAATAATCACGATGATGACAATAATACAAAGAATGAATTACATTTCTCAAGATCATGCCTTGAATGTGAGTTATGTGATATAAAAAGTCCTACTGTTACTTTATGAAAAATAAATGTATGGTTTGCATCAAACAAAAATGAAGCATTGCAGTAAGAAATATTTATTTTGTACTATTGTTTTCATTTGCATGTCAATTAAATAAATAATATTTCTGCTACAAAACAAACAAAAGATTATAATAAATCATTCAACTCAAGGTTGAAACTCTCATGAACCAATCGCAGAGGTTTGTTTATGAGTTTACAAGCAGAGGAAGTCGCGTGAATAACATGAATATTTAAGATTTTAATTAATTGTAATATACTTATTGCAATAAACAATAGTTTATAGACCTATTTCGTTTAAGTAAAGAAGTATTAAATTCATAGGTGTGCATTTTAACTTTTAAAGCATCAAATACGTGCTCCAAACTTTTTCTTGATTGAGACTTGATTGAATTCTTTGTTGACATGTTGAACAATTGCATTGTTTGTAATTTTTCTTACCAATTTTTATATCTGTTATATTATTTTCTGTGGCAGTTCATTCTGCTGTGGAGACCCCTGATAAATAAGGGACTAAGCCAAAGTAAAATGAATGACTTGTTTTTAAAAAGCTGCTTCTACTTCCATGCACACTAAATGGTTATAAGAGATGTGTTTAAGGTATTATGTGCAGCATCCTTAATTCTTATTCTTAGGTAAGGCAAGATATTCTCTTAAGGTTCATACTCAGAGGGAAAATGTGATTAATGCATTATAAAGCGTGAAGCATTAGAATCGGGACTCAGTATTGGCCGATCACCATGGCAAGGAATTGGTACTCTGTATTGGCTGCAAAAATTCGGAGCATCCCTAGCTGGATAAGTTAGCGGTTCAATATACTGTGGTGACCCCTGATAAATAAAGGGACTAAGCCAAAGGAAAATGAATGAATAAATGAATGATAACAAAACTCTGAAAGAACTCTAAATAAAAGCTTTATACTTTCCATTTTAACAAGTAAGTGATCTCAGTCATAAACAGAAAACGCAAAAACCATTATTTACTCAATCACAAAATCCAAGCTGTACAATCAAAGCTACCATAATCAATACTGTGAAATCATGTGAAATTAATACCAGCACCTTCATATTCAGTGACTAAACTCACTGATAAAATTGGTGAATCAACAGCACATGATGATATCATCTGATCATAATCTCTCTGGTTTTTCTTGGCAAAACACAGCCCCACAGTTACAGCAGCCAGAGAGAAACATACATAACAAAAATCAAGAGTCAAAGAGCGCAAGTAAAGAAAACACTGATCACCTTAATGGTGACTTTTAACAAAACTGATGGGATTTTGTACAGCTGAAAATGATCAATGGCATTTGTTTTTATTACACACCATGTCTTTCTCACTAAAAGGGCCAATTTGAATTACTACAGGCACTGAAGAGTTGATAGCAATCAGTTCCTGTAGGCCAAACTGTGCTTACATTGGGGCTCTGCTAGTTATTGTACCATTAATACAAGAAAAAAAGGAAGGAATAAAAAAAGACTAACTATTGCTCTCTCTTTTTTTCTGTTTCGTGCTTCTTTGGACTCTCTCACTCTTCCCCTCTCTTAGGTTACAATTATACATTTTATCATGTCATATTTTATAATTTCATTCATTAGTTCTGTTATTGGTATAAGTGGCGAAGGTGGTAACAGATGAAATGTTCAACGCACTCATAACAATACTTCAGTCATTTGGCAATATGGCCTCAATCCCTAGAGAAAAAAAATATAGGCTCATTCTGAAAACGTAGCCCTATATAGTATACATTTCTGGAGATTGCGAATTATGTAGCCAGAGCAATATATGGCTGCATTTCGTCTTTAAAATAAACACTACAGGGCAGTATGACGCCGTTCCTTTTCTCGCTAACCAGGTGACAGCTAACCTCCGTATGGACGGCTTTCCGGCTGTTACCAGTTTGTCCAATGGCTTGTCACGTATGTCGGCAGACTTGAGACACAGAGCGGAGTTGACCACAACAACTGGGTTAGAGGAAACACCAAAAAACAGTTCCAGAAAGCAGGTAGGACACAAACAAAAGCCAAAAAGTAAAATAAACAAGTAAATAACAAGCAAATAACAGGGTAAAATCTGAAAACGTGGTAAAAATCAGGCTGCTGTGAAGGCTTTTCTTTT